>NC_086321.1:81571820-81871820 GCF_036172605.1 Pelobates fuscus | reverse complement strand
GTGCAGAGAGGGCGGGCTTCAGTGGGGGAGGATGGGGGGTTCCTCGGTATTTCGCAAGGGGCGCAGAGGGTGGGGCCCGCGGGTCCGGTAGATGTTAGGGGGGCGGTAGGTGGTAAAGGGAAGGCTCCGAGTTCCGGTCGGTCGGGGATATCGGTCTCGGGGAGCAGGGTGCCAATGTCCGTGTCCGTAGAGGGCCCCGGGGGGTGCGTCCCTGGTCTGGATGCCGTAGGAGCAGGGGTAGGTCGGTCTGAAGCGGGGGTGGGGCGCGGGGCAGAAAAGGGGGGGAGTGGGCCTAGTTCGGAGTCTGGTAGTTTTAGCCCCTCGCCAGTTAGGGTCCCGAGGGCGCGCAGAAGGAGGCCCCAGCGCAGGCGCTCAACGTCAGGGAGTTCGGCGGGGTCCGGGTCCCCCAGGTTGCATCGACGGGGATGGCATCGAGGGGTGACAGTAGGAGTCGTAGTCCACGGGGCAGGGCTCTCCGGGCCTTTGGGGCGCGTTGGCGGGATGACACCCGGCGGGAGGCTTTAGCGGTTGGCAGGCGCTCCCTGGTTCGGGAAGGGAAGGTGGTGGGGGAACAGTACGCCTTGCCCAGGACTTCTTCTCCTCTTTCCAGGTCCCGGAGTCGCTCTTCGTCAGTGTTTTCCAGGCACCGGGTGGGCTCCCTGGTTGGCGGGACGTCGGCGGATGTCGATCATCCTGGACGGGCAGTGGCGGACAGCGCAGCCCCGGGTATCCCCGGCTCGAGGGGCTTGGCCGGTGAGTCTACGGAATCGCTACAGTCCAGTGCACTAGTACAAACACTGCAATCACTACTCCACTCACTGGGAGCGGGGGGTGGTACACAGGGTAGCGTAGGGCAAGTGTGGGCACAAGGGGGTGAGGCGGGGTCCGGCCTAGGGTCCCCGGCGGCGTTTGCGGGCGGGGAGGCCATAGCAGCTTCCAGCGTGGGTGAGGCGGGGAGCGAGCGGGCGGAGTTGACGGGTGGGGTGTCGGAGGCGGCGAGGCAGCATGCGTATGTGTCCTTCGCAGGCCCGCTGGGGGTGCACCTCAAGCAGGAGGTGAAAGACAAAATCTGGAAGGGGGAATTTTGCGAGATCTTCTCTCTTCTTCCCTTGGAGGACTTTATATCGCAAGATACCGAAGTCGTTCGGTAACTGGTTGAGGGCATTCTGTATCCTGGCCAGCGTAATCGGGGAGAAGTCGCCAGGCTCCTGCTCGTCCCTGTTTTGCTACTTGGACGGCATATGGGAGGCATACCGCACCTATGGTGGATTAGCATGGTGGCGGTATGATGAGCAGTTCCGGCAGCGGCTGGCAGCGAATCCTGGCATGAGGTGGGACCAGATGGACCTGCCTCTCTGGATGAAGCTCATGATGGCGCAGAAGGCGCAGCCCTTTCAGCACGTGGCTGGCGCTAAGGGTCAGTCCTCCTCGTCGGCCGCCTCGCAGAAGGGCTTATGCTGGCTCTTTAATGAGGGTCAGTGCAAGTGGGGCGCAGCCTGCCGCTTCAAGCACGAGTGCTCGGGCTGCGGTGGGGCGCATGGGCTCCAACGATGTTTTAAGAAAGGAAAGTCTGGGGGGGCGGGAGCCTCTGCCGCGGTTGGCGGCGGGGGGTCTCCCGCTACCCCGGGGGCTAACCCCGGTGAAGCTAGACGCGATGGAGCCCTGGCTAAGCTGTTACGGTAACAGGGCAGACGCGGAGCTGCTTCGGGCGGGGTTTGGGCAAGGGTTTGTTATTCCTTTTAGGGAGAGGGGCGGCACGGCGTGCCCTCGTAATCTCAAGTCTGTGGCGGAGTTTCCGGAGGTGGTTCGGGAGAAGCTAGACAAGGAGGTGCGGTTAGGTAGGATGGTGGGACCTTTCTTGGCCCCGCCGCTGGAGGGCCTTAGGGTTTCTCCTCTCGGGGTGGTCCCCAAGAAAGAAACAGGGAAGTTTCGGCTTATTCACCACCTTTCCTATCCTAAGGGGGAGTCGGTGAACGACGACATTGATAGGGACTTATGCTCGGTCTCTTATGCATCGTTTGACCAGGCGGTCGAGCTGGTGAGGAGAGCCGGGCGTGGTGCGTTGATGGCCAAGGTGGATATCGAGGCCGCTTTTCGATTGCTCCCGGTACACCCGGCGTGTCACCACCTGTTAGGGTGCTTCTTCGAAGGGGGCTACTTTGTGGATTTGTGCCTCCCCATGGGGTGTTCCATTTTGTGCTCTTACTTTGAGAAGTTTAGTTCATTTCTCGAATGGGTGGTGCGGGTGGAAGCGGGAGATAGAGCGGTGGTGCACGATCTGGATGATTTCCTGTGTGTGGGGCCGGCCGGCTCTCCCGCGTGCCAGTACTTGTTGGGGACTATTCAATGGGTGGCGGGCTGTTTTGGGGTGCCGCTGGCGGCGGATAAAACGGAGGCCCCGACTGAGTGCCTTAGTTTCTTGGGTCTGGAGATCGATTCAGTGCGGGGGGAATGTCGGCTGCCACTGGCGAAACTGGAAGGGTTGTGCGGCGTGGTGGCCAAGGTGCGGCGGGCGCGGAAAGTGACCCTGCGCCGACTGCAGTCGCTGGTTGGCATGCTCAATTTTGCTTGTAGGGTGATACCCATGGGTAGGGTGTTTAGCCGCAGCTTGTCGGCGGCTACCGCGGGGATTCGTTCCCCTCACCATTTCGTGCGGGTATCTTCGTCCATGCGGGCGGACTTGGGGGTGTGGGATACCTTCCTACGGGACTTTAACGGGACGGTGTTCTTTCAGCAAGGGGGCGTGTCGACAGCCGAGCTGGAGCTGTATACCGACGCGTCGGGTAGCGTGGGTTTTGGGGCCTACTTCAGCGGGAGCTGGTGTGCTGAGAAGTGGCCGGAGGCGTGGGGGCCGAGCCCCCTCATGCGTAACCTGGCTTTTCTAGAGTTGTTCCCGCTGGTGGTGGCATTGGCTCTGTGGGGGGACCGGTTGAGGGACCGGAAGGTAGTTTTCTTCTCGGACAACATGTCCGTGGTGCACGCGGTTAATAATCAATCAGCAGCATCTAAGCCGGTGGTGACACTGCTGCGTCACTTTGTTTTGTTGTGCATGTCCCTGAATATGGTCTTTCGCGAGCGACATGTGCCAGGGTACTTGAACGAGGTAGCTGACGCTCTGTCTCGTTTTCAGTGGTCCCGGTTTCGGATGATGGCTTCGGAGGCTCAGGACGTGGGTCAACCGTGCCCGGTCGAGATGTGGCAACTAGGAGCGTCCTGCTTGGAGGACTCGTGAAGGCTTCGCTGGCGCCGGCCACATGGGCCGCCTACAGTAAGGTCTGGAGTTCATGGGAACGTTCCTGGGGCGGGCTGGGCCAAGGGGTACGAGGGGAACCGCCTCTGGATGCCTTCTTGTGGTTCACCTTTCAATTACTGGCGGGGGGCGCCTCCCCGGCGGTAATTGACAGGAACATGGCAGCAATGGCATTTTGGTTCAAACTCCATGGGGGTGAGGACCTTACCAAGGCGTTCGTTGTCAGGCAGGCACTCAAAGGGTATCGGAGGGCTCGGAGGGTCCCCGATGCTAGGCGCCCAGTGTCGGTGCATGTGCTGGAGAGGCTTGTCCAGGTGCTGCCTGACATTTGTTTCACTGACTTCGAGGTGTCGCTATTCCGTGCGGCATTTCTTTTGGCTTTCTTTGGGGCGTTCCGCGTCGGGGAGTTGGTGAGCAACACCCGGGTGGCCACAGGGGGCCTGCAGGTGTCGGGGGTGCGTATACTGGGAGGGAAGCTGGTGGTACACTTGGCGAGGTCCAAGACGGATGTGGATGGTAAGGGCAGGGATGTTGCGCTGGGTGCTTTGCCGGGCTCGGCGCTGTGCCCGTAGCTGCAGTGTCGGAGTATTTGGGTCAGAGACCCGCGTTTGGCGGGTCCCTGCTGGTTCACGCGGATGGCTCGTCGCTTTCTCGCTTCCAATTTCAGAAGGTTTTCAGTCTGGGTTTGGGTCGGATGGGACTGAATGCCGGCGCATACGGTACCCATTCCTTTCGTATTGGGGCGGCCACAGAGGCTATGCGCCTGGGTTTGGGGGATGAGGTAGTCAAGCTGATTGGGAGATGGGAATCTGTTAGGTTCCGCTCATATGTACGCTTGGGTCTGTTGGATCACTAGGGGGCTCTGGCGGCCTTGGGGGTACGGGTGTCTTTTATCCTGTTTTTCTTTCTTCCCCAGGCCGGGTCGCTTGGATCGTGGGTCATTCCTTAGTTTTCTGGGCTGGAAGGAGGGCTGCAGCTCGAGCTCAAGGCCAGCAGCTGGGCTTTCCGGAAGGCCAGCTTGTGGTGCGCTGGTGGGGGTATCGGGGTTTCTGCTGGGGCGACGTCTGCGGGGCAATATTCCGGATGGTCGCAGGATGGGCGCGGCCAGACATGCTAGTTTTACATGCAGGCAGTAATGACCTGGGCCTCACCCCGCAACGGAGGTTGGTAAAATGGATGAAGCAGGATCTTAATAGGTTGGTGGACCTGCTTCCCGGGGTGATGCTGGTATGGTCAGAGATTGTTCCGAGGCGGCGGTGGCGGTACGCACGGGACCCAGTAGCCATTGACAGATGCAGGGGTAAGGTGAACAGCCTGATGGCGAGTTTTGTTAGGAAACTGGGGGGAGTGGTGGTAAGGCACCAGGAGCTGGAGGAAGGGTTGACTGGGTATTACCGCTCGGACGGTGTACACCTTTCGGCAGTGGGTTACGACCTGCTAAACTTGGGTCTGCAGGAGGGGATGCAGAGGGCGTTCCTTCTCCGGGTTGGCGGAGCTCAGACAGCTTAAGGGGTCAAGGTCTGAGCTTGTGGCAGGATAGGGAGCTGAGAGAGAGGACATAGGCTCCCTATGAGGAACGTGAGGAACATGGAGAATTATGGTCAATGGTGGTTTCGAGTCCTGGAGGTGGCTCAGAACCTGGTGGGGCAGAGGTATCCGGGTATACCCCTGCCATGGTTACTTATTGCCCTTTATTAAAGGAAGGATACGGATGCGAGGGGCGGAAGGTGGGGGCAATGACCCATGTTTTACATGTTAATTTATTATTAAGCAATATTATCGTTATATATTATAATTATTTAATAAAGCTGTGGACAAATTTTCCCATATACCAGAGTGTCAGTGTATTATTGGGTTAGGTATGTGGGGGGGTTTTGTCCAAGGTTCCGACAGCCCATATGGCGACTATACACCGGTCAAGTGTGATTATACTGGCAGTATCACTCTGTGTGCTGTAAGAACCCAGATTGGATTGTAGTGCCTAAAATGCTCCGAGATAATAGCAATCATGGCTATTTAGAGCTACTACAATGGATTTGATATCCAGTATATTATAAAATATGCTCATACTATACACAACCTATTAGTTTTTAGAGTAATTGGGTTATTCTTATGAGGTACATAAATGTTACTCACGATGCAGCTATTTACCCAGCACGTAAGAGAGAACCATTTACTTACCAAACATTCTCTAAGAAAAAAAATAATGATAAAAAAAAAAAAAATAGTATATATATAATAGTATATATAATATTAACCAGAGTAGATATAATGAACAGCTTCCATTTTTTTCTCCACCCTGTATATGGCGGGTGAAGGGGAGACTGTTACTAATACTGACTTTTTTTCCAACTAAGACATTCTTCTGTGAATCTTTTGTTTTCCTCCAGAGAGTGCTGCCCTGCCTATTTTTAGTGATGTTCAGTTGGAAGTAACACCTTCCCAAATAAAGTTCACTCTCCTTTGATAAGCTGCTTCTTATTCACAGTGCAATGACATCAGTAATCATAGTATAGTATGCCGTTTAAATCCTGCCCGCTTTTTACACTCTGAAATTCTCTCAGACAGTGGTAATAATGGCTACTCAGAGTGACTGCAGTTTATACAGATTACAAAAAGATTTGATTTTGTTTCATTATAATGGAAACAATTTGAACTTTTAAACTAAGGTATTTTTTTTTTCTTTTTAGGGCATTTTGAATTTAAATAGAAATGGTAGCATTAATAGCTGAAAATATAACTCTTTTATAGGCGTATCCATCTACTAGCAGCAACTATTAAATAAAAACGAGTGCAACTAGTTTTCTGCTTTTAAAATGGTGCAGCTGCTGAAATTGGCCATCAATTGAAAAATGGCATAGCATTCGGCAGTACCAGTTTTTCCTAATATGCTCGCTAGTAAATCAAAGGGTTTACTTTTCATTACTATTACTATTGAACACTCATCTTTACCACTGACAATAGCTGCTATAATAGCAGTGTAATGACTTGCCATTCAATCCTTAAAGGGAAACTATTGGCTAGGAATACAAAATTGTACTCCTAGCCTATAGCACCCCTCTCGCCCGCAGAACACCCCCTGCAGCGCAGAAAGGGTTAAAAACCCTTTTGTAACTTACTTGAATCCAGCGCCAATGTCTCTCGATGCTGTGCAATGTGTCAGGCATCTTCTCTGCTCCTACTCCCCTGATGCAAGCCAATGTCAGGGACATGATGCGCATGCGTGGCAAGCACCGCAATTGCATTATGACAACCCCATTGAATTAATGCTTTCATAAGGGGTTTTAGCTGACGCTGTATGTCCTCATGCATAGCATGCTGACGTCCAGCATCAATTAGGCAACCAAAAGTCGCCTAACGACCCGAAAGTGACTTTAGTGGCTGTCTGGTAGACAGCTACTAGTGGTGGAGTTAATTATACAATGTAATTATTGCAGTTTCTCAATAACTTTTCAAAAATATATGGTTTGATGGTGGTAAATTACACTGGCCAGCTTAAATAATGTCCCAAATGGCAAATTACAGCTAAACACAAACACTGCAGAAATGCAAAAACAGCCCTGGTCCTTAACGGTAAGAAAATTGAAAAACGGTCTTGTCACTAAGGGGTTAAGGTGTGGCATATATTAGTAGTTTTCTAACAATCTAGTTCAGGGGTGTCCAAAAAGTAGATGTTTTTAACCTACAACTTTCATGATGCTTTGCCATTCAAAAGGCATTCCAAAGGCATGCAAAGAATCATGGGAGTTGTAGTTCTACAACATCCGAGGATCTACCTTTTGGGCACCTCTGATCTATTTATTAGAAAAGGAAAACTGCTACCTTTTATATTTTTAGTAACATGATGGAGGGGTATCAATATCTAGAAAGGGCATATGAAGAGACTTGTTTGTTTTAGATTGCCCAATTGGGATATCCATAAAGTTATTTATCCCTTATTGCCTATAGTGTTATTAAAGTATTCTTAAAACAACGTGGGTGAATTTGCACTTGGGTGCGATGACATCATATATGCCGAATGTGGAAGTGGCCAAATCATCCAGAAGGCAGAGAAACACAATAATTGCCAATTAAGAGAGGTATAACAAGATAAAGCTCAGAACTGGAATTATGCCTTTTGAGAACGTCCATCATTGGGACTAAACTCATCAAGTGAATTTCAAGCAAATTTACAGTGAATTTCAGGGCAACAAATTTGAAATGAATTCCAGGGAGAATTACCAGCAAATTCCAGCTCTACACAGGACAGTCAGACTGAATGCACCTTAGCAGAAGCGGCTTCTTGTATATGTGGACTGGGAGATCTTCTGGACCCACTACCCATATTATCACGGAGAACAATTACCTTTCAAGGGAAAAGCGATTTTAGCACAATTTATTTTGTTCAATTTACTTATGAGTGCCTGTCTTACCTTTTGTTTTTAATATTATGTTGTATTAAATACTACACTATAGCTATTTTTGCATTTACTTTTTTCTCTCCATTTTCCCAAATATATGTTATGCAAGTGATTTTATCCTTAAGGTAAACACAATTTTTGTTTGCACTTGCACTTTAGTGTGTTAACACGTGTTAAATTTGAACTTTTACTTGATTTTGCGCCAGAGACACTTTCTTTGATATACACTTTCTTTGATATTTACAGAGGCAATTCCATGTTTTGGCAGCACATTTTTTCATATCACTATTTATACTACTGCACTTTATCAAGTTTGCATTCTAATGTTTTACATATCATTTTCATACATGTATCAAACTTAAACTGCAAATGTCAAAAATATATTTCAGTAACATGTAGGTTGGAATGTTTAAAACAAAAATGCATTGATTGTGTATATTTAATTAAAATAAAGTTTATTACATTTCATTTTCCCCCTTATATTTATTTAATTAATTTAGAGATAAGACAAGACAATATATTCTGTAGGGACACTTAAACAAATCCAAATGTAAATATGTTTTAAAAAAAAACATCAGAGACATAATAATATATGGTAGCCTAAAGCTTCTATCCTTAAGGCTACTATTTGTATAGGTGCCTATTTCTTTAAGAAGTTTCATATTGCATTGGAATGTTCTTTCTTAAACGTAGCATACAAATCTACGGGTCAGTTTAGGTTAATTCAACAAAAACTAAAGTTGAGAAAAAGTAAACTAAACAACAATGAAGAAGTCATCTTTCATTAAAGGCACTTCTGATAGACTTTACTTTTACTTTCAAATAACAAAGGTAAATTCACTAACAAAATCCTCTCAGGAAGCCATGCAAAGCACGGTGCAATTATATGAATCCTCTTCACTCACTTCAGTCAGTCTGCCTTTTTATACAGTCCACCCCTCAGGGCTTGAAATGCAAGAAATCCTTTATCACTTATCCCGGAAATCCGTATCAATCAGCACTTACAGCTCAAGAAACACGTTTTCTGATCTGTTTATCGCAATGTGTTCTCCTGAATCATCTTTGTTCCTTATTTTGAACAGAACAAGTTTATATTATAAATCAACTTCATGCAGTTCAGGCACATATTTCACTATACACTTAGCAAGTTCAATTTCTTAGGTTATTTAATGCACCTGCTAATAAAGAGGATATACGTATCTCTCTCTATATATCTGTAAGACAGTGTGCATTCATAGGAATACTTAGTTAAATAGTAAACGTCTAACCTCTTCCACAGCTACATGGCAATTCATTAGTATTTGTGTAATATATATATATATATATATATATATATATATATATATATATATATATATATATATATAGATAGATGGATAGATAGATATACATAGATAGATAGATATACATAAAAAATTATATATATATATATATATATATATATATATATAAAATAACATGCTCACAAAGTATGTATTTGGATGTGTTAAAAATTCTCTCTCAGAGCATGGTGTGACTAACATTGTGTAGTGAGGGCCTGCAATTTCAGATCAGCATTGGAACGTACACATTTTAAAGAATCCTAGCCCATATCCTAATCCTAGCCCATAGCCATAGTCTAGTCTTGAGTTTAGATCTTTGTAACTTTTAAAATCATGTATTATAAAGCTGGAGCATCAGAGAAGAATTAAGATCCTAGTTAGGTTACACATTTTTACCCCATTCATTCTTAACCTAAAGATGATTAATGGAGCCAATCCAATTCATGGTTCTGAGTCTCTGGCCTAATCCCCGAGCCAAGGCAGCTGCCTAGGGTTGCCTTATGGTTAATTCTACTCTGTGGAGCGTGCATTCGAGAAAATAATGCTGTCCCACGCTGTAACATTTATTTTATACAACATACGTGTCATCATGGCAGTGCATGAAATGTTGAATGTGCATGTATATTGAAACTGCTGGCCTCATACTTTGTATTACAGATGTGAGTATTTTGATATGCATGAATATCTACTAGCTTTACATATCAGGATCGTACAATGTTTGAACATTCTTCTTAACCAAGTTGTTCAAGCTCTGGTAGCTTGAGTAATTAGTGCACAGCGATTTTCGTGTCTTTCCACAGATTTTTAATCAAAGTTCTGTGCTTTCATTGGGCATGCCTTCAACATAGAGATTCCTGGTTCTAGATCACTGCAGAAACCTTTTACAGACCCGTATTCATCATCTAAACCACATTTTCCAATCTGTTTATCGCAATGTGTTCTACTATATTAGTAGTCTACTATATTTCCCTTTGACTTAATGACCTGACTGGTTTGCCATCACAAGTACTTCAGTGAAATGACAGAAGGAGAGCTAGGCAAGCAGTAGTCTGTCACACGAGGCTCATCCAATTAACATGTCAGAACAGTAGGTAATACACAGATTTTGTATTGGTAGTAGTAGTTTTAATATTTTCATTTACATGACCTGCCTTACTGTCTGGGCACAATCAGGGCATGCCATGCAGATGAAACTAACACTGCAGTGCCATGTAAATTCATGGCTAGCCAAAGAACTGTGCTCAAGGGAGGTGACAGTGGATGTTGAATATATAAAACATATCAAATGTCACATCTACAAGTACCAGGTGAGGTCAATAGATGCACCAAGATCCCTGTAGGGCCAGCTTTGCATGGCACTAGTGAAGGAATGCCTGAGCAGCATCATGGGGCACTGATGACCCCCAGAAGAAGGTAAGTGTGAATTATACTCACCTCTGTAGCAGTGTCACTCCGAGAAACACTTCTGAGTTGAGTAAATAGAATATTGTCATTTCCAGAGATGTGGTATTTCAGCTTTAAGAGCCCCATCCCATCAGGGATACAATCATAAACATTAAAACATTGTTTGCAAACATGTTCAGTAAGTAATTGGCTGAAAGTTAACCTATGTGTGTTTTGTGCAAGGTTAGCCTCACATGATGCATTATCCATTAAAGCTTTATTGAATTTCAGTGGCAGAAAAAAAAAATATTTTATATGTTTTACTGTGCATTTTGAAACACGTTAGCTCGCCATTAGTAAATAAGTTAACTACAACAGTAAAAAATTGTGTCAAGGGGGGGGCGGGGCCTGGCCGCAGAGGAGAGCGGACGCAGGTTGGAACTGCTCCTGCTCCATGTGGCAAACTAGCCTGATTTAAATGCCTTAAATTGACCTCAAACTAGCTGAATGGACCACCAACCAGGAGCTGATGGCAAGGGCTACACGCTGACACCAAGCATGTGGCACCAACTGCAGAAACCCTGGCTCGGTGAACCGAGGCCTACCAGCATGGCCGGCGCGGGGGAGGCGGCCGCTCCCTCGTCGCCCTCGACGGCTAACAACTTGAATCTGGGCCCTTGTTCCCCCCCCTATGGACCGGTGGGGGTTATCCCGGTCCCAGGAGGGCCCCATCGGGCGGCGAGGCAGCAATCCAAGCAGAGCCGATCCAGCCCCAAAATGGCGGCGCCCGGTCCAGAGCCGCGAAAAGCTGACTTCCTAGAGAGGCTGGATGCCTTATTCGATGCCTTTTGGCTCAAACTAGACCAAACACAGGCTGCAACACACCCACAGGTCGAGCACTTACCGAATGCAGCGCCCTCTCCCGCACAGATCAGCAGCACGACAGGCCGAAAATGGCGCCGGAACCAGTGCAGCACCTCTCTGAAACCCAAACCACGCATGCACCGGACAACTGCTAAACGCCCATGCAGGTCGAAGCAAGCCTCAATCCGGCCTCCACCAAAACCCAGCACCCTACAGCACCACGCACAGTGCCAATTAACACCTCACCACAAGTGCCCCGGTCCACTGCGAGCACCTCCTACAAGGAAAGTCACCGGCAGGCACAAGAGAGTGGATCCACGAGCTGCAAGGCAAAGATCATCACCGCTGCGGAAATACCAAACCCCTGCAGCAGCCCGGAGAACACACCTAGACAGCAGAATGGCCCAGACGGTGAAAGCAAGCGGCAACCTCCGAGCTGTGCCCAGCCGAGGCATTGGGTGAAATACCTGTGATAAGGGGACTGTCTGATACCGGCTTCCTGACTATTCCAGCAGATGACCAGACCTTCACTGTTTAGTATACCTACCAGTTTATTCATGTGACTTAATTCATGTTTCCTAACAATAATTAAGCCTTTGTTATCCTCATACTTTATTCATATATTACTCTGCTATGTTTAATCCTGTAATTTACCTTCTATATACCGCAACGTAACACAACACTTCGATAAGCAATGTTATTATATATAAAACTGTGCAGTATCCACTAATGCCTAAATATTGTCAAGCTATGTCGAAGAATGCTTACCTTAGCTATTGTGGCATTGTAAGCCAGATGTGATTTATCTATGCACAAATAAAATAAAGAATTTAAAAAAAAAAAAAAAAAAAAAAAATTGTGTCAAGAAAACACAAAAAAACAATTAGCTCTTTTTTATTGTACCTCCAAAAGTGGCGATTTTGGAGAGCTCTTATATGTCCAAAATAAAAGTAAATGCAAATTATTTTTATTCTGCCTAGACATATTTTGTGTATCCCCAAACATGAAACCTATTCCCAAAAGAAAAAGGTAAAAGCATATGAATAGTTTTCTGGAAAGCACGCAAGATATGAGCTTAGATAACAATTTCATATAATGTTCAAATTATTCAAATTAAATATAAAGGACATCTTTATGCATTTCATAGCTATTGTTTCTATTAATTATTTACACAATTATGCAAACTACTTATCTCATAGCATTTGTTTCTGAGTTTGCTGTTTTTTCGGTTACACAGTGAATTTTTTTTTAGATTTATATTTTATGTAATACATACTTGTAATTAAAAAAAAAAAAAACATTCAATGAAAGAATTATAATAAAGTATTGAATGAACCCATGGCTATTTATGTATATATTTCTGCTCTCTCTTTATACTGCTGATTTCTGGAAAGAATGTCTGTCTGTTTGTCATCATTTGTTTATTTTTAGTTTATTTATTTTTTTCTATTACTAGGTTATTTCGAGAAATTCCAGATTGCTAATAATATAGATGCAAGATATATGCATTTCACATCAGAATGCATTTTATATATCTATCACTACATATATTACATATTACCAGTGAATATATACTTTTGGAGTATTAATCGGGCAACATATATATTTTGATTTAGGTCTATAAAGAGAATTTCAAAATTTACTGTTATGCGTCATCTACATAACTCACGTAGGACCTTGGGAAAATTCAACATTGGGCACAAATATGTAAATGAAATCGTGATTCTTTGATTCTCCCAAAATACTCAATTTGCAAATAAGCACAAACAGACATCTTTTTTGAGGTTTCATCCTGGATTTCTGTATGCACCCTTTATTAATGGAACACTGGTTTAAACACAGCTTTTTCTAAAACTAAAACGTACAGAATTTCATGTAGTGTAAAGCAGATCACTATATGTACTCAATGAGCTCCTTTGCATTATTCTTAACTGCTGTGTATGTCTGGTCTTCTAAGTCCTGCACTTTGGTCACTATATGGGCATATCTGCAAACACTAGTTAGTCCAGCCCAGAGGTAGAACATAAGCAGGTCCTTGTTATAGCATCAATTAACTTTCAGAATGGATATAGGAGGCCTGCCTGTTCACCCCAAATGTCCCATACATCCAACAAAGTGCTGAAAGCTACAGTGATCATCCATGGCAGTGGACATGAGTTTAGGGAATAGAGCTGACACAACATCAATGTTATGTGTAGGCATTATTATGGAGAGCAGGGCTGAATAACTTCTGGCATAATGCGTTTAGTATATATAGGTTTCTGACCGTGACTGCATATTGTGCTTATCAGTCAACCAGCACCTGAAATAAACGATTCTTCATTTATTAAAACCACAAAGAAAACCTGTCGGGCTCAGGTTGGATCAGTGCCCATCCCTAAAGACAATCGGCTGCTCCAGAAAGCTTAGTTGTATTTCTTGATCCACACTTGATCTTCTTTATTTGTGTTAACACAACCACTTTGTCAAATATTATGAAGAACGATTGCCTCCTGATATTTGAAGGCTAAGTTTGTAAATTATTTATTTTTAGCTGGTTGCCCATGGCAACATGGAAACAGCATGCGCTCATTGGATGCATTAAGCACAATCTATGTTAGGATACAGAACCTGAAGACTTCTAATTGGTCCTTGTTCTTGTCCAGCCCCAACCTTTCTACACAACTGAAAAATAGTCTTATTTATTCTGTTTAAAGAGTTGAAACTTTCAGTCATATCGTATACACAGATTTATCTATATATCAAATTTTAATGAAAACTTAATATTTTGTTTTGTGCAAGCAGTGACATATTTCAAACTATCTTATCATTCAATTACAAGCTAATTATCTATCTATCTATCTATCTATCTATCTATCTATCTATCTATCTATCTATCTATCTATCTATCTATCATAAAAATAACATGAAATAAGCATTCATCCCTCTTGATTAAATACTATGTAGATAGATTTACCACCAATTATAACTGGAAGTGTTCTGGGTCAAGTTGCTGCCACCATTGCAAAGCTTAATTTAAATTAATTATTTAGTCAGAAATGTTTACTTACTTAGGAAGTAAACAATAAAATAAGAATATATGGAAGCAAACAGGCGAATGAACAGTGTGTATGTATGTATGTATGTGAATGCATCTTCTATAGAATTTTTATTTCTATATAGGTGGTTTCATAAACTGCAATACATTATATTTTATATATTCCAAGAATATTAGCAGGTTACACTTTACAGTATTCAAGGTTACTTCAGACATTTATAATTAATTTGTTGTATGTTATTTCTTAACAAAATTGAGCCTGAGAAATTGCATTTCGTGTAGTTTTACTTATTCTTCTGAACCTATAGCTAATTTTAGAAAGTCTGATACCTTTATTCATTTGTAGAGTCTGCGAGTCTACATACTAGGATAGCTATAGTTCTGTTTGTGTTTATTACCTATTTCATGTACGCCCTGAAATGACTAAATTACAGGTATTTTGCATGTGTTTTGTGAGAGAAGACAGAGTCCGCTACTATAATTTATTTTGAAGCACCCTATTTTATAAAATTATAGAAAAGCACTGCAATTTGAACAATTTTTTTTTATTTCTAAGACTATACTGACATCTTCAAAGCTCAGTAGATGCCTTCTAGATAGGAACTTAACCATGCAATAAACAATTTTCATCAAAGCCTGGGTTTGTGGACGTGAAGTACAATTTGGATTTGAATTTTTTTTAATAATGTTCCTTTTTATTAGCTGTTCTGTCTTTTGTGCTTTGACCTAATTTATCATTCATCATCCCTTACATAAAATTAGGTATCTGCAAAAATATATACAACAGTCAAAATCAGATTATGTTCAATCAAAGTAATTGTGTACCACAAAATTGTTCATGCAGCTCTACAGCTGCATTTGGACACTGTTTAATCCCATACAACAGCAGAAAATTGTCAAAATTAAATTTGAGTTTATGACCTTTATCTTATTTTAGTCATTTAAAACTCAGATTAACCATCTCAGATCCAGACAGGTCACATTTAGACATGAGAAAAAAATTATATTTTATTTATAAAAAGGTAGAAAAACTGTCTGATCAGCCGTGATCAGACAGTGAAGTTTTTTTCTCCATTTTGCATTGTGTCGTGTAAATATTATTAAACATCCATATTTGTATGTCCCCCCCGTAAGAATTATTGCGCATGTGCTGCTATAGTTGTACGTCTTGTAGAAAGGCAATGCACACATCCTATTGATCCAAGAGAAAGTCTTAGAATCCAAGGCTCCCAGGTCTGTCCTTAGAGTTTGAATAAGGGGAGTATATTATAGAGATGCTGGGGTCTGTTGTGACTTTGAGCCAGATAGCACAAAGATCACCATGCAAGGAACCTATATCTCCTTGCTATAGGTGATGTGTCCACCTCCAACAATTTTTGTGGCATTGCCCTAGATTTACTTATTTATTTTAAAACTGCATATGTAATAATATAATGGTTTAACCTGAGGTCATATAGAGCAGGAAGTGAAGCTAATGGGTTAGAAAAGTTAATAATACAACATCAGCCAATGCTGGGAAGTTAAACTCTGTATTTACCACTGTCATATTTCTGATGTCCAGATGGTTCCTAATCAAGTGGAGAAAAGTCTATAAAGATAAAGCAAAGAGGTGAAAACATGCACCTATTTCTACAGCCAGTGTGGAGTGGAAAAGGAGAGGGGGCTATTTCTAACTGTGAATGGGTATAACAACAGATCGGTCCTAAAATAAGAGTAGGTTGTATTATCTCATAGAAATGGACAAGTAAGTGTGAGTATGTTAAAAAATAATAATCTGCCATCAGTGAACCATTCACTAATGCATTCTAAACTACTCCTTGAAGCAAAGTCAGCACAAGAACTATTAATCGAGAGCTTTATCAAATGGCTTTTAGTGGGCTAGCAGTTACATATAAACTTTTGATCAACATGTGCAAAGCTAGGTTATTAACTCAAGTCCAAACACAGTACAGACCAGAAATTTAGAAGGCCCATTTTGATAATCTCTTATTTAGTACCATCCAGTGTCTGGTTTACATTCAGTAATACTAAATTGTAAATTCCTTGTAAGATATATATACAAAGAGGCAAATTAATAAAGTATAGTGGTGGAAGGGTAGCAGTGCCTTGGAGGAGTCACTAGGTCCAATTTAATATGCAAGATAAAAGAAACAGGAGGCCCACAAATGTATAGTATGTATTTGTATTTATCGAAGAATAAAGAAAAGCACTTAACATTTTTTGGAGCTTCTAAATAGCTCCAACAATATCGCCTGGGCGGTATGATTCCCGCCTGTCGATATACACGTAGTCCTGGTCTGGTCAGATCTTGAGCTAGCAGCCAGCAGCAGGTGTGTGATAGTAGTGTGTGAACTTGGGGACCCCACCAAGCTGCTGCTACCCTTCTACCACTCATTTTTGTATCCACCACCAGAAGGGACTCTGGTTCGGGTCGTTCCAGTTGCCTACCCACCTTTATACAAGCACTAAACATTCTACTTGTTATTTATTAAAATAATAAAGTATATTTGCCTGCTTTTTTACAGAAATCCACAGTATTCACAAGAACGTGGCAAACGCTTAATAAAAAAAGTCATAAAATGTTGTTAATTTAATGCATTTTAATACACTCCAACCATATAGTACAAATTCAATTGGAGTGAATTTACAGGCAGTGGTGTATTTTGGATTTGTGCTGCCCTGGGCACCACTAAATTGGGGCACCCCCCTCTAATCTAAATTTACCCCATCACTTTGTGTCAAGACCACTTTTTTAACTGACAGACACACACCCTCATTGACACATGCACTCAATGAGAGATACACAGTCACTGGCACACACACTGTATAAACAATCCACACTTTCACTGACAGACAAAAACTGAAACTCCCACTCACTGACATGCACACACTATCAGATACACATACACTGACATACACTCCTGACACAAACGTCCTCACTGATTTTACACACTCTGACAGACACACACATACACTCACTCACAGACACACGTTGGCAGCTATACATACTCACTGACAGACAGGCAGACAGACCCACACACTGACAGACAGAAATACACACACACACTGACAGGCACACACACACTAAAAGACACACACACACACACTGAAAGACACACGCACACTCACTGACTGACACACGCACACACTGACAGCAACACACACGCACACACTGACAGCAACACACACACACACACTGACTGACACACACACACACACACACACACACACTCACTCACTCACTGACAGCCACACACACACACTCACTGACACACACACACATGCACTGCCAGACACACACACACACACACACACACACACACACTCAATGACAGACACACACATTCACTTCATATCCTTGGGAGAGCTGGAGTAGATCCTGTACCTGACTGCTGCTGGGCGGGCTATTTTGGGTTATAGTATGAGATGACAGCATTCTTGTAGATTGTTTCTGGTTAATATTTTCTAGTAAATTTAGGGATCTTTTAAAATTGGGGCTGTAATCAATGCCTCCTTGAGTTGAAATACTATTTTATTTATATGCACTTAATTATGCAGGAATTGCCAGCATGTATTTTTGTATTTTGTAAACTATCAGCTATCTTAACTCTTGCTTCATAGTCACCAATGTATAGGTGAATTATTATGAAAAACAAAAAATAATAAGCAGAAATTTGAAGCTAAGCAAACCTTAGAAAGATATTGAACAAGGCTAGACAGTAAACCAACATAAGTGGTTAGCATGTGTCATATAGCAACAATATTTCAGCAAAGATCCGAGCTTGATAGACTCATAGGCTAATGGACTCCAGGCTAGAAGACTGGCTGGAGTACATTAATGCTCCATCAATCTCTCTAAAACTGAGCTCCTTGTCTTTCCTCTTAATACTGATCCTCCTCTTTTGCTCTCCCTTCAAGTTAGTGGTATCAACATAAGTCCATCCTTGCAAGTGCACTATCTTGGCGTCATACTTGATTCTGCCTCACCTTTGAGCCTCATATCCAGTATGTTAACACATCCTGTAGATTTTATCTTAAAAACAAAGCCTGCATCCAGCCCTTTCTTACGCAAGATGCTACCAAGGAGCTTGTCCATGCTCTAGTAATTTCCCGCATGGATTATTGTAACCCTCTCCTAATTGCCCCGCTACAGTCTGTAATGAATGCTGCCGCCAGACTGATTTTCCTCTCTAGTCGGTCTTCTCACACCTCACCCCTTTGTCAGTCCTTACATTGGCTTCCTGTATCCTATAGGAGTCAATTCAAAGTGCTAACCCATACCTATAAAGCACTGAACAATTCTAGCCTCTCTTATATCTCTTCACAGATCCATAGGTATGCCCCTTCTTGGTCTTTCCGCTCTGCCCATGACCTTCTCCTGTCTGCTGTATGGCCAACTCAAAATTGCAGGACTTCTCACGAGCAGCTCCCTTCTTATGGAATAGCCTGCTCAGCCCACTACCCCATCCATAGCCCACAACCCCCCCTCAGCGCCAACACTCCCCCGATATTCCCACCCCGGGGGCCCAGGGCCCGGGGGTGCACAGGAGCGCAAGGGCGGAACAGGGAACCCAAATTTCCAACCCACCTTCCTGGTCCCTAGTGGAGGATGCATAAGATACACAATCCTGAAACGGGAAAAGCGAGGCAAAAGCCAAACTCCGAACACATAGCACATACCCTAAGTGGCAACAAACACCAACAAACTAGAAAAAGGACCTCAATGCGTGCAACCCATGCCAGAGCCAGGGTAGACATGAAAACACACCTCACTCCTCCCCCTCCCCACATAGGCAAAATGGGAATTCTACCCCTCTCACCGTACCCGCTGGACAGAAAGGGAACCACTCCTACCCCACCACAGCCCTCAGATCCCCTTTTGGCCAACATCTACCACAACACCAACAAAAATACGCTCAGGGAACATATGTTCTGACACGACCATGCGGAGTCCTTCACCTACCGAACAGCTAATACCACCTGTCACACCATGTACTGCTCACTCAGGTCCGCGGGGGACAAGGTGGGCTATGCAATGGTGTAGACGGGGGTCTATAACCATTAAAGGAACACTATAGTAACCTAAATCACTTTAGCTAAATAAAGCAGTTTTAGTGTATAGATCATTCCCCTGCAATTTCACTGCTCAATTCACTGTCATTTAGGAGATAAAATACTTTGTTTCTGTTTATGCAGCCCTAGCCACACCTCCCCTGGCTATGATTGACAGAGCCTGCATGAAAAAAACAACTGGTTTCACTTTCAAACAGATGTAATTTACCTTAAATAATTGTATCTCAATCTCTAAATTGAACTTTAATCACATACAGGAGGCTCTTACAGGGTCTAGCAAGCTATTAATATGGCAGGGGATAAGAAAATCTTAATTAAACAGAACTTGCAATAAAGAAAGCCTAAGTAGGGCTCTCTTTACAGGAAGTGTTTATGGAAGGCTGTGCAAGTCACATGCAGGGAGGTGTGACTAGGGTTCATAAACAAAGGGATTTAACTCCTAAATGGCAGAGGATTGAGCAGTGAGGCTGCATGGGCCATGTTCTATACACCAAAACTGCTTCATTAAGCTAAAGTTGTTCAGGTGACTATAGTGTCCCTTTGAGACCTACCGCAGACAACAAAAGAAGGATAAAGACTCCACATCCCCCCCTCCCCCCACTGACCGAGCACGCAGAACAATAGGGAAACAGACAGAGGATAACCTACATGGTGCAAACTAGTATGCAATGTTGTAAGATGTGTGGCTTTCTTTTTCTGTATTCAACATAATCGCACAAATGCTTAACCAACCCCTCCCCCCACCCCCTTTTCGCTTCTGTCACCTACCTTCCCTGACGGGAAAACTGAAAACTACATAAATTAAAAATTTATTTAAAAAGAATGGTATTTGCCCTTTCTCTCTTTTGTTTTTATGCTTTCTTGGTAATTAAATTTTTATTGACTATAAATAAGTTGGTGGACTTATAGATATTATTTATGAACTTCCGGATTGTCTGTCGGAACGCATTGAGCGACCACGTCGAAAAACTAGAAATACGTCATCAGTATACCACGTGAGAATGAGGCTTGAGACACACAAAGTTGTGGTTTGAGATGCAGATGTCAGGTGGATGCAGGTGAATTTCAGTTCCTGATTGGCTGTGGACGGTTGGAAATAGGTATTTAACCCTTAAGGACCAAACTTCTGGAATAAAAGGGAATCATGACATGTCACACATGTCATGTGTCCTTAAGGGGTTAAACACAATGAAGACGGAGTTCACGCTAACAGTAACAGATACCCCTGAGGAAGTCCTAACTTAGGACAAAATGCGTAGGGCTTGGAGATATACATAGTAACTCTATTACAATGACTTATTTATTATTTACATTGGATCATTTGCTGCTATCTTCCCTGTTCTATTCTGGAGTGATCTTCTTTTGTTTCCTGAATACGGAAGAATGAGATTGAAACATCTATAAAATCATAAATAGCATACAAACCCCCATAATCCACTCCCAACCCTTCACTGTCAAAATTGACAAACAAACACTGCAACACCCCCTAGATGTAGCAAATGTCTTTAATAATTATTTTGTTGGATGTGCTACCACCCTGGTTGCTAAGATAAAAAATGACACTCATTTTCAGACCACAAATCCAGCCAAATCTTCAAAATCCTCATATAGAGAAATTCAATTTTAGACCTGTGCCTGTTAGTGTCGTTAATAAACATCTTAATAATTTAAAAATGAAAAACAAGTGTGGACCAGATCAAATCCCAGTAATGTTGCTGAAGCTCAGTTTGCCAGCAAAACTGCTAAACCTGCCACTACCATTATCACTGAATCCCTGGTGTCAGGATATATACCCAAACTTTGGAAGACTGCCAAAACCTATACATAAAAGTTGTGACAATACTTTGGTATCTATCACCCGATATCATTGCTCCTGTGTATCAGAATAAATTCAAATAGCACACTGACAGCAGTCTGATAGGTTCGTTGCTAGACCCCAATCTATCCTTTAGCCTTCACATTAAAAAAAATCTCTTCAAATCTTTAGCCAAAACTAGGTGCCCTGTACAGAAACAAATCCTGCCTAAGCCCTACAGTAAGGAAACAGATAGTGCATCAAATACTAATGCTGGTCATTAATTATGGGGATGTGGTGTATGCTGTTACGACACTCACCACCAGGGGGACGAAGCCGCCGTTTAGTAAATAATCCCCTTTCTCCAGAAATGCAGTTTCAGTCCAGCCGATCGTCAAACTCCCGAACGGAATATACGAATACGGCAACTCCTGATCAGCAATCCATCCGAAATCCTTTCACAGCTAGAAATAAACGAAAACGCTGTCCCAATAGTAAATCCCTCTACAAACGAGACAAAGCTCCGTCTTGAAGGTCAAACAGGAATGTGTTTAATGGGGGCTACCTGCCCGGTATTTATGCGGGTCTCCACAAGGTGGACACTCCCCTAGGGGACCTTGTGGAAGACTGTAAAACATATTGGACAGTAGCCAACCGCAGTGGCTTCAATATAAGCCCTTCCATTTTACCCATAAATCCTTCTTCTCTATCCTGGAGATAATTAGGAAGAAACCTAATTATCTCCATGGATAGAGACCATTGCCATTTTAAAACATAATAACAAAAATACAATAAAATACATGAAGTCAGAAATACTGATTGCATATAGTTCGTGTAACGTATCCCCAGATAGCCTGGATCTGAGTGCATATTCCTACCGAATAGCGCTCAGATCCGATGTACATAGCGATGTACGATCGATCGCCATGGAGTCAAAGTCTCTTACAAGTCCTTCGGTATACGAATGACTCCATGCTATCTGAGTAAAGTCCATATGAAAGATAGAAACTCCCGAACTAGCCGGTGTTCGTACGCCTCAACGAAATAGAAGGCGGGCGGCAGCCTCCAGCGGTGTTCGGCAGATAAAGTGTCCGTTTTTAGTTCCATAGGTTTTGCACCGAACACCGCTGATTCTCCTCGTATCCCAAAATGGCCGCCGCCTCGTGGTCGGCATACGAACGACGACCACCCATAGGAATGGAATGGAGAGGTGTCTGCGGTTAACCGCAACGTTCTAATTGTGGTCAAGGTGTTAACCGCTGATTCTCCTCGTGTCCCAAAATGGCCGCCGCCTCGTGGTCGGCATACGAACGACGACCACCCGTACGAATGGAATGGAGAGGTGTCTGCGGTTAACCACAACGTTCTAATTGTGGTCAAGGTGTTAACAAGCAGCACTCTCCTCTCCTGGGTGGCCGTTTGTTCGGTAGTTTCAATCGGTATTAGGGAAAACATACGAACAAGGGTATACGGACAGGAAATCCATGAAATCAAGGCAAACAGACGAACCAGCAATATAAGTCTATACAGATGGGTTCGTCACAGCACCCGCACCACAAACCCACCTTAATAAACGTAATATGTTACATAATTCGTTCTGTCGCTTTGTACTAGAATGTAATTACTTTACACAACACTGTGACATGTTAAAAGAGGTAAAAACTGCCTGTCTCTGGAATCCCAATGCACTCTTCATCTTTCCAGCCTTGTGCATAAGAGCATTTCTGGGAAGCTCCCACCCTACCTGAGTAGAATGCTCTCCCCAGCTGTTCCCACCTACTATAACCTCCAATCCAGTACTAGCACGATATTTAGCATACCACTATACAAAAATAAAGTGTCTCAATCCTCCTTTTCCTACAGAGCACCGCAATTATGGAATAACCTCATGGACACAGTCAAATCTTCATTCAATCTAAAATCTTTTACGATCTATGGCAATTTACCTCAGCACAGAATGCACCTGTCATGGTTGAATATATTTATTACCTGTTATGTACTACATTTATATATGTGTGTATAGATATAGTTTGTATATTGTATTTTTGTAATATTGTATCCTATTGTAACAATGCAATGTTTTGTGGACCCAGGACATACTTGAAAACGAGAGAAGTATCAATGTATCCATCCTGGTAAGATATTTTATAAATAAATAAATATGCAAGAATCTTTTGTCTTTTTCGTAAGTGCAATATACATAAAAGGTGATTTTATCTTTATACTGGTACACTATGTTTGTATTTTCTCCCTCTCTTTCCTATGTATATACAGTGAGGGAAAAAAGTATTTGATCCCATGCTGATTTTGAACGTTTGTCCTCTGACAAAGAAATGATCAGTCTATAATTTTATTGGTAGGTGTATTTTAACAGTGGGAGACAGAATAACAAAAAAGAAATCCAGAAAAACGCATGTCAAAAAGTTATAAATTGATTTGCATGTCAATGAGTGAAATAAGTATTTGATCCCCTATCAATCAGCAAGATTTCTGGCTCCCAGATGTCTTTTATACAGGTAACGAGCTGAGAATAGGAGCACTCTCTTAAAGTGAGTGCTCCTAATCTCAGCTCCTTACCTGAATAAAAGACATCTGTCCACAGAATGAATCAATCAATCAATCAGATTCCAAACTCTCCACCATGTCCAAGACCAAAGAGCTGTCCAAGGATGTCAAGGACAAGATTGTAGACCTACACAAGGCTGGAATGGGCTACAAGAGAAGGTGACAACGGTTGGTGTGATTATTCACAAATGGAATAAACACAAAATTACTATCAGTCTCCCTTGGTCTGGTGCTCCATACAAGATCTCACCTTGTGGAGTTTTAATGATCATGAGAATAGTGAGGAATCAGACAGGAACTACATGGGTGGATCTTGTTAATGATCTCAAGGCAGCTAGGATCATAGTCATCAAGAAAACAATTGGTAACACACCAGGCCATGAAGGCCTAAAATCCTGCAGCGCCCACAACGTCCCCCTGCTCAAGAAATCACATGTACAGGCCCATCTGAAGTTTGCCAATGAACATCTGAATGATTCAGAGGAGAACTGGGTGAAAGTGTTGTGGTCAGATGAGTCCAAAATCAAGCTCTTTGGCATCAACTCAACTCACCGTGTTTGGAGGAGGAGGAATGCTGCATATTACCCCAAGAACACTATCCCCACTGTCAAACATGGAGGTGGAAACATTATGCTTTGGGGGTGTTTTCTGCTAAGGGCCAGAACAACTGCGCCGCATCAAAGGGACGATGGACGGATGTACCATCAACTTTTGGGTAAGAACCTCCTTCCCTCAGCCAGGGCATTGAAAATGGGTCGTGGATGGATATTCCAGCATGACAATGATCCAAAACACACAGCCAAGGCAACAAAGGATTGGCTCAAGAAGAAGCACATTAAGGTCCTGGAGTGGCCTAGACAGTCTCCAGACCTTAATCCCATTGAAAATCTGTGGAGGGAGCTGAAGGTTCGAGTTGCCAAACGTCAGCCTCAAATGATTTACAGAGAATCTGCAAAGAGGAGTGGGATAAAATCCCTCCTGAGATGTGTGCAAACCTGGTGGCCAACTACAAGAAACGTCTGCCACCAAGTACTAAGTTGAAGGGGTCAAATACTTATTTCACTCATTGACATGCAAATCAATGTATAACTTTTTTGACATGCGTTTTTCTTGAATTTTATTTTGTTATTCTGTCTCTCACTGTTAAAATACACCTACCATTAAAATTATAGACTGATCATTTCTTTGTCGATGGGCAAACATTCCAAATCAGCATTTTAATAATTTAATACTTTTGATTATAACTGTGTTTTGCAGTGCACTGATTGGTCAATTGTTACGCCATTTTTGTTCATCTTAATCTTTTTTGGAAATACATTTTGACCAAGCTGACCAAGGATAACAAACTCACAGTGCTTTGTTTGGGTGAATGTGTGGATTTATATAGTTCAATAACAACCAACTCATCTTTATGAATCTTAGGCACCGTGCATCTGTTAGGCTCTAAGCAAGATCAGAATTATATTCATTTGGGAAGAGACGTTGGATTCCCTTAGAAATTTGCTGAGTTTGTGATATCTAAAAATATTCAGAACATTCATGTATTAATGAAGTGGTTAGTAAGGCATACTTAGTTATATAGGTATATTGATAAACATGCAAAATCCGAAAAATATTCAAACACATTACACATAAAAATATATTAGTGTATTTGTTTAAATCCCACAAACTAAAATTTTACAACCAGGTTAAGTTCCACTTTCTAAAACACTAACATAACAAATAGTATAATTTAAAGAGGAACCATATAGAACGGTGGTACCAATAAATTAATATTAAAATTAAGATTACTTTTTTTTTTAGACAGAGTCACTATAAAAAAGCCACAAAGAATCCAGTGGTTTTCCAAAGGATCTATAAATACGCAACATCAAAAAATGATTATCAACAGCAAAAATTTGTGGTTTCTACTTGAAATGTGCTGGTTTATTAGGTGCAAAACACAGTTCATATAATACAAGGCAGGATACCCCACATTCCAAATTCAGGCAAGATTACTACATCACCAGCATTAATTAGAAAACAAGCAATGAAGAAACGGGGAAAAAAATAAAAGCCCATGAAAGAGTCTTCGGATAAGTTTCTCAGCTGTTACTGTTATCGTGCTTCGTACAAAAAAACAGCATTTTTCATGGATTATACATTTGATTTCATAGATTCAGCACGGGTGCACTATGAACATTCATTTTTGATGTAGCAAATACAAGCTCTGTTCTCAAAAAGAAGTGGATAGGACTAAATATAACATTACTAATAACTTGTTAGGAAGTGGGGTGGTTGCCCACAGGGTATGGTCCAGCACTTAAATAAAGATGATGCTTTTTTAGCTTGAAAATATAAAGTGAAGGGACAGTAAACTCTTCAATAGCACTCTAACATTAACAATACATTAATTTAATTTCGAAATTGGCGTGTTCTTTTAAAATGCTTGTATTTTGGACATTTTAGGAGTGATAGTGTCTAGGGTTCTCTAGGCAAGTCCCCTTAACTGAATTTCAAATCAAGTTGCTAATAGAATGTGTGACCTTATCTGTGATTTCACGGTGCTTATGGTTGCTTTTTCACTGTAAATGTGGCAATAAATTTCTAAATCTCCAGAGAACTGGTAAATACAGGCAGATGCACTTAACTGCTGGTGAGCAACAGACGTCGGCCAGCAGGAAACCGTGGCACTAATGTAACTCTTGATTAATCTCTAATTACAGTTTTGTCATCTTAGCAGGGATACAACACTATATCAGTTCCTAAATAGGCGAGCAGCATTTTGGAACCTAGCAACCAGCAGTTCTTTCATATTAGCTGCTGTAGGCTCTATGCTATTACATGGAAGGTGGTTATGGATCACTGATCTTTTATTTATAGAGCACCATTTACAGAGCCCTTCACAACAGTAGACAAATTAGCAGCTTAACAGGACAGAGCTGCGTAAAAAACAAACATACCGCGTTGTTGGATACTGCACGTATAAAATTAAGATGGAACAACATTTTTGGGGGAGCTATGTTGTAAGCATGAAATTATAATTTTTCTTGTTAATAAAATGCTTAAATAGATGAAAAAGAGAATACATAAATAAAAGAAACTCGTGTTTTAGCTTAGAGAAGTTACATTATATCAGTAACTGCATATAATGCATTTGTCTAAGGTGAGTTTGTGACATTAAGTTAATGAGCTGACAAAAAAGCTTTATTATGCATTGACTTAGCAAGTCAGTGTCACTTATATTCCATTCTTCTTCTTATTCAAGTGGAACTAAGAAGATTTTGAAATGACCTCACACTTTTTACTATGTTATTATGTGCTAGTCTAATTCACAAGTACTGTAGTTTCACAAAAAATAAGGATGATATATTATATTATTGAATATACAGAATATTTATTTAGCATTAAATGTAGCCAGTTCCACCATATAGTGCAAAGTCCAAGGCTAGGGAGCTGCCAAACCTCATAACACGGTGAATTTCAAAATATAGGTGGAAATATCCGACTTGAAAAATGACTGATTTTGTCTTTAAATTTGAAATTCACTTTGAATTCCTGGCACTTCTCACTTCAGTGAATAACCCTGTAAAGGTTATTTTTTCCTAAATGATACTGAAAAAAACTGCTGAAACTACTGTTGATCTTATAATCCCACTGGTACAGGGTTATTAACGAAAATTGAGAATTCAAGTGAATTTCATATTTAATGTCAAAATAGTTTAACTACATTCTGTTCTGGCCTTCAGTTTGAAATTCATTTTGAATTCTCACTTTGGTAAATAACCCTGATAGTGTATTGCTACTTAGCACTAACTTATCATATAAATATAAAAGCAATTCCAGAAAATATGATGTAAATCACAGTCTCTGGTTTGTTAATTATTAATATGTTCATGAGCCATTAAGCCCTTCCCAAGGTTAAGGCGTGCTTACAAAAGGAGGGCTTTAACGTTATTAGGGCGGCATAGCACAACCTACCTCGAATACCTCAATACTTACCTTGTGCTCTGATTGTGATAGGGGTCCTGCTTGACAACCCAGCCGATCCAAATAACCTGATCATGGTGATCCAGCAATCTGCTGGATTGCCTGCAGTAAGACTGGCTGTGTTGTCAAGCAGGTATATATAATAATATAATCATTAAAACATTAACATTATATAATATAGTTTGTAATGAAACAGTAATGGAATTATAAATAAATATATACATAGAGACAGAATATCAAAAACAAAAATCCTGAAAAAACGCACGTCAAAACAGTTATAAATTGATTTGCATGTCAATGAGCAAAAAAGGATGTGACCCCTTCAACTTAGTACTTGGTGGCAAAATACTTGTTGGCAATCACAGAGGTCAGATGCTTCTTGTAGTTATATATTATAGAATACCCATCCACAACCCATTTTTAATGCCCTGGCTGAGGGAAGGAGGTTCTCACCCAAGATTTGATGGTACATGGCGCCGTCCATCGTCCCTTTAATGCAGTGCAGTTGTAATGTCCCCTTAGCAGAAAAACATCCCCAAAGCATAATGTCTCCACCTCCATGTTTGACGGTGGGGATGGTGTTCTTGGGGTCAGAGACAGCATTCCTCCTCCTCCTTAAAAACATGGCGAGTTGAGTTGATGCCAAAGAGCTCGATTTTGGACTCATCTGACCACAACACTTTCACCCAGTTCTCCTCTGAATCATTCAGATGTCCTTGAAGAGAGTGCTCCTATTCTCAGCTCGTTACCTGTATAAAAGACACCTGGGAGCCATAAATCTTGCTGATTTAGGGGATCAAATACGTATTTCACTCATTGGCATGCAAATCAATGTATAACTTTTTTGACATGCAGTTTTTTTCTGGGTTTTGTTTTTTTTATAGTGTCTCTCACCTCGCATTAAAATTATAGATTGCTAATTTCTTTGTCAGGAGACAAACGTTCACAATTAGCAGGGGATCAAATACTTTTTCCCTCACTGTATATATATATATATATATATATATATATATATATATAATTTCATTCTAAGTGTATTTTGATATATGCAATTAATTATATTATTTGCCTGCCCTATATCAGATAATTTAATTTGCAAGCCATATATTTGACCCTGTAACTTTCCAAAACCCCATAGAAATCTCCACATGTTTTACCTACGAGACATCACAGCATACTAATACGTGTGTTTTATTACAGTGAAAGCTAACAGTATGAAATTCATATTAAATTATGTTTTACATGTAAATATTTAATGAAAGCCCTGTTTCTCCTAAACAAAATGATATATAATAAGTGTTGGTGCACTTAATATGTTACATAGTTACATAGTTACATGGCTGAAAAGAGACTTGCATCCATCAAGTTCAGCCTTTCTCTCATATGTTTTTGCTGTTGATCCAAAAGAAGGCAAAAACCCAGTCTGAATTAGATACATTATGGTTGAAAAGACAAATAGCGCAAATTCAAGGTTTTGTTTTGGTTCAGAACTTGGACAATTATCTTTGTCCTTAAGGGGTTAATGGTGTTCACATATTTGCCCTTACAACTTTCTAATGCTTTTGTGAATTTTAGTTCTGCAAAAAAGGGCTTACATTAACCTCTTCTAGACAAAATTGTGTATACATGATTCTCAGGGTATGAACCCATACCCTGGAATCATGTGTACGGATGCACAAAATTAATTTTGTTTGCAAATTATGCCATGCATACAGTGAGAGAGCTCACAGCACAGTGGCACAGAGAGCCACAATACCACCAGCCTTAGAGTGCTAAATACAGAGACTAGATCTATGCATACAGCTTGCCCTCTGCCCATGTTCGTATTAGTTTATGACAATGGTAATGGTGAAATCATGCCACCTGTACCTTGGGAGTCCACATGGAAGTCCATTTATTTATTTTGGCTCCTGCATTTTCTGTATACTCAATGAAAGCAAAAGGAGCTGGAAAGTGAAGATGGTGAGAACTGTAGCACTGACAAACACATGATTCTAAAGTACATTATTGTTAGTCAAGGTGTGCCTTGTTCCATTTAATGGTTTACTTACAAGAAAGCATTGTAACAAGTCAATGGTATATTGGTCAATAGATTTTTAATGTTGTTAATAAACTATCAATCATGAATAACCATCTACAAATATAGTATTACAAATAAACACTATCACATCCTAATGTGTTTGGTATTATTACATAGCCCTAATGAGTACATATTCCACTAATGCTATTTAAAATAAAAATAAAAATTTAAATCAGAAGAAAATATATTTAGGTTAAATCAGAAAAAAACTATATATTAAGGTTTCTTTTAATGATGATTAAGAGTGATTGTTGATCAATAAACTATAAAAACATGCATCATAGTTAAAGGCAAATGTTAAATACATTGCTATGTATGTATTTAATCGTAGTATGTAATGTAGCGCTTATTTAGTCTTTGACACAAGGGTATTAGGAAACAGACACAAACTCCGGACGAAGCAAAGACAATTTGTTGCTTCATAAAAGGTTGATATATAGCCCGAATAGGTAGAAAAAGAGGATGCTTTTATGCTGTCAATATGTACGTTTCTATGAAAAATGAATATTGTGTAATGATACTGAACATGGTCCTTCAAAAATCTTTTGTAAGAGTGATAGTAGAAACTATAGAACAAGGTGACCTTCTGTACAACCACAATTTAACCTTTTGTTAGCAGTGACTGATGAAAGTATGTTTCCCCACAGTGGAAGATGTTTATTGATATTTAGAGGGCTGTCGGGTTAGTAGCTGTAAATATTATTATTCATTATTACAATTCATGTTCCACCTCTATGGTATCAATGATAGCACTCAAGGGATATCAACAGCAACACTAGTAATTGAAAGAACAAAAGATGTGCGGGTCTCTAATTGATTTGCCTATAGTTTGTAAATGAAAATAATTATTTGTGTTCAAAGGTCATGTGTTATATATCCTACCCAGCAACAATCAATGTGACATTCCTCTATCTTTGTTTTTGTAATGACAGGAATAAAATTAGTAACAATAAACAGGCGGATCTCGGATAATGGGGAAAGGAATTCATTATTTCCACTGGCAATCCTGCAGTTTATTGGCAAAATATAGTTTCTTAAGCATTTTCATGATACTGTGTGTTTTGTGTATGTTTAAAGTTTGAATGCATTCTTCAATGTATCCATTGACTATAATGCCAACGTTGTCTCATCGTCTCATCAAGATACACCAGGTGTTGGCTGACACTATCAGGATTGTTCACTAAAGTGAGATTTCCAAGTGAATTCAAGTAGAATTTAAATTTTAAGGTCAAAATACCAGGACTAAAAAAATTCTCTAAGTCAGCTATGCTTTCAATGCATGTACTCTGGCCTTAAATTTGATATTTACTTTGAATTCACTTTGAATTCTCACTTTAGTGAATAACCCTATATGTAAACCACCTTCAGACTTCTTAACTTCTAACATAGCATCCTGGACTGAGTAAAGTGACTACATATTCAGCTGCCCTTTCCCCAAATAAAGCAAACCACATGACAAAGTTCCTAGTATGTGGGTATATGTTGGGATTGGCTAGCCACTGATGGAACCTCAGATATACTCTTGGTAAAAACAATGACTAGAATAACATTTTTGTTTTTTTTAAGATGATTGTGCAGCGTGTTAGGCATGATAGGTTCACCTTCATCCAGTTTATCACCGTCATTTTCTTGGCTTCATTTTTTCTGTTTCTCTTCTACTTGCCATTTATTTATTTGACATGCAATTTTAAGTCACATAACATCCCTTTTAACTTTAAATTGATACAACGGTCTTCTTTGACAGGTTGTTTATTTATTGCATCACACATCCATCCATTTATCTAAACCACAATAGTTATACATACTTATCTTGGATATCTTTTTCAAAGGTATATATTTACAGGATAGATAGATAGATAGATAGATAGATAGATAGATAGATAGATATATAGATAGCGAGAGATAAATAGAGCGAGAGGTAGATAAATAGATAGACAGACAGATTAAAAAAAAATCTTATTTATAATAGCATTATACTATTTTAAGGTAATTAAGAGCCCAGTTATGAAAAATATGGCAAATGTGTTAATTTGATTCAGATCAATTTTTATTGTATACAAAAAGAATATCACTATTAAGATTCCAAATCCCATACAAGTATGGATAAGCCTGTATAGAAAGTGAAGCTGAAAATGAGATTAGTGTTATGGTTTGTAAAAAATAGAGCAGGAAACACTCTTGACCTCATCTTCACCAATCTCTGTACCACCTCTAATCTTTCCAATGTTCCATTCCCTTTATCTGACCACCATCTGCTGTACATTGACATCCGCATACCTCGTACTCAAAGTACCTTACCATCACCACATCAGTCTTGCAGAAACCTTCATTGTCTTGACCTACAGCAATTCTCTACCAACCTCTGAAGTATCATTTCACCAATCTCAAATCTCACCTGACCAAACACTGCAACCTCCCTCTACAACTCCTCTCTCTCCTCTCAACTAGACATCATGGCACCTCCTACATTCAAATTCACCAATTACAACCCTGGTACACCAAGCTGACCCGATACCTCCAAAAATGTTCCAGAACTGCTGAACGCTGCTGGAGAAAGTCTCACTCAGCGTCTGACTTGCTCCACTATAAATTTATGTTGCGCACCTACAGTCTGGCTCTTTCCTCTTGAAAACAAAACTACTTCAATACACTCATAAACACCCACTCCCACGAGCCTGACTTTAACTCTCTTCTTTGCCCTGTTGTGCCTCCTCCTTCTACCAACTTGACCCCCACAAATTTGAGAAGTTTTCTGCAATCAGGGAAGAGATCTCTCATCTCTCTCCACTATGAACTTTTCCCCTAACCACACTCTCTCGGCTGTCCAATGCTCATTTGCACCCGCTAGAGCAGAAATGGTTTCTGCTTTGCTCCGTTCCTCCCACCCCACCACCTGTTCCCTCGACCCTATTCCCTCGTATCTCATCCCCACTTTGTCTCCTTCTCTTGCTCTGCCTCTCACTAAAATTTTTAATCTCTCCCTCTCTTCTGGCACATTTCCTCTACCATTGAAACATGCAATCGTAACCCCGATTCTAGAAAAAGCCCAACCTTGACCCTAATTCCCTGTCCAACTACCATCCTATCTCGCTACTTCCGTTTGTCTCCAAGATCCTTGAGCGAGTTGTATATGCGAGATTGACAAACTTCTTCAAATCCAACTCTCTGCTTGACCTGCTTCAATCTGGATTCCACGCTCTTCACTCTGTTGAAACAGCTGTGACCAAAGTATACAAGGATCTTATCACTGCTAAATCCCATGTCCACTACTCTATCCTTCTTCTCCTAGACCTTTCTGCTGCTTTTGACACTGTTGATTATCAACAGCTTCTTCTCATCCTCCGTAATCTTGGTCTACGAGATAACGTTCTCTCCTGGTGCTCTTCCTACCTCTTCCAGCGCTCATTCAGTGTTTTTTTTCTCTGGCTCTGCCACTTCTACCCAATCCCTCTCTGTTGGTGTTCAACAAGGGTCTGTCCTTGGTCCCCTATTGTTCTCAATCTACACTGCCTCCCTTGGTAAACTCATCAGCTCCTTTGGTTTCCATTATCATTTCTATGTTGATGACACACAAAATTACCTGTCCTCCTCTGATTTCTCACCACCCCTCGTGACTCGTTTCTCTGACTGCTTCTATGCTATTTCCAACTTGATGGCTGCTCATTTCCTTAAACTGAACCTGTCTAAAACAGAACTTCTGGTCTTCCCTTCCTCAAGTGTTGCTACTCCCTTGTCTGTGTCCCTCCAAGTCAATGGCGCTACCATCCGCTCTACCTGTAAGGCTCACTGCTTAGGTGTTTTCTTTGACTCTGACCTCTACTCCACCCCTCATGTCCAATTAATTGCCAAATCCTGCTGCTTCCATCTCAATACCATTGCGTGTATCCGACCCTATTTAACACCTGATACAGCAAAGGTGCTTGTCCATGCTGCTGTCATCTCTCATCTTGACTCCTGTAATCCGCTTCTCAGTGGTCTTACGTGTTCCCAACTTGCCCCCTTACAGCCTATAATGAATGCAGCGGCAAGGATAATCTTCCCATCTGCCCACACCTCCCATGCCTCTCCCTTTTTCAGTCCCTCCATTGGCTTTTCATAAGATATAGGGCTCACTTTAAGATCTTGACACTTGCAGACAAATCTCTACACAATGCTGGTCCCACCTACTGATCCTCACTAATACACTAGTATGTCCTGTATAGGCCCCTACACTCTGCTGGAGACCTAAGTCTAATCTCTGTTCGTACTCCTACCTATGATGCTCACCTTAAAGACTTCTCTAGGGCTTTACCCCTCTCTGTTAGACTCACACTCAGTCTCCAGTCTCCCCTTCAAAAAATCTTTGAAAACGTACTCCTTTAGGAAAGCATAGCAATTAAACTGTGAACAGCTTTCCCTCCCCGCACCCTGGTTCCTCTCCTGAAACTGTCATCAAAACAAAACACTAAGACCTCAATGATTAATATCCTAGCAACCTACTTTTCTACCCTACCCTTACCTTTTGTGTCACTATGCACCACTCCCTCTAGCATCTAAGCTCATTGAGCAGGGCCCTCAATCCCTCTGTTCCTGTGCGCCAAACTTGTCTAGTTACAAATAAGTATCTGTTAGTCCACCCATTTTACAACGCTATAGGACTTGTTGGCGCTTTATAAATAATAATAATAAAACTCTTCTGTGTTTAGATGTGTCTTCTTTCATAAGTTTACATGTGCAACTAGCTTCATAAATCTGGTGTTTCTGACTTTAATGTCAACTCTGACCCTTTTAGCAATGGTTTTTAAAGTACATGGACATATAAATAACCATCTATTTGTTTTGAACCTCAATTGGAAAGCTGGGCCATGAACTTCACATTGCACATTTGCATTAACGAATGTCGGTAAAGGGAAATAACAGCTTGAATTCTCAAGATAAAAATAGAATTGGAAAGTAAAGCTCTGTAACTCTGTAAACATGTTATTTGGTAGGAAAAGTAATCAATTAGAGCAGCCTTGTGAAGATTTACTATTTAGAATGTCAGTGACCCTTATCGTGACCCTAGACCTTGGTGTCAAAAGTTCTTTCTGATCTTTAACTATGCGTGTCTAATAAATCCACAGGGCTAATAAGAGGGCTTTATTTTCTCTACTGAGAGAAATATAGATTCATTGATCCTACCTTGCACACCAGAGGAATTAAATACAAAACATTAATTGAAAAATACCCCTGCCATGTAATTGATTATGAAATCTGAAGTACGATTTTTCAACTTGCTAATGGTACTGTTGCAGTATTTTCTAAAAACTGTTGTGTTTTGTTTTGTTTTAACAAGAGACTGGGTAACATAGAAAATGTAAATATCAGTGTGTATTTTATTAATAAATATAATTGAACTTTCACAGCATTTCACATTTTGAAAAATGTTTTTTTGTCTGCAATTGTTGTTCTATGGACTGTTGAGGTGGCTGGATAGTTATTGCACCAGAAGTTCCGTGTATCCTACTGTGGGTTCTAGGTTCAAGTCATGTCATAGTCAAATCAGCATTTTGTGCTTCTGTAGTAGATAATCTGAACTCTCTTACCTTTGGTAAAAGTGAGATCCATTAATCAGTCGCTGATTTCATCTTACTATATTCAATGTTAAAAGTCAATTATTAATCATATTGAGAATGCTACATTGGGTTTTCTTTGCAGGATCATAGGATGTATTTTAGTTAAGGCTTTTGTGTACCGTTTGATTTTTAGAGAGGAACTGTTAATTCCTAGGTGTTTTAACATTATGTTCACCTATCACTATATTTAACAAATAAGTCATTGTGAGTTGTAAAATTAAAATAAATTTTGCAAATCAGTACTTCTTTATAGTGCAACTGAACATCTCCTTGTAAGTAATTGTCATAAGTTCTGACTTTTGCACCTGGCAATCAGCATATAGAAAGCATACAAATGTATTTTTTGTGTATTTAAAATGGGAATTTTAAATATAAAAAGTGTGTTGCATAGTAATCTACTATTAAAACTATAGTAATTTTGTCAAAGTCTCATCAAACAAAACATAAAAAAATTATAATAACACCAATTAATTAATTACTTGTAATAGACACCATGTTATATATTTAATAGAGTGCCTTTGTAGCCTATAATACATAAGCAAAACTAAAAGACCTCTAAAATCTAGAAAAGTCAAGCACTGTGGAAATATTTTGAAGTGCTACAAAAACCATACACTCTCTAAACAGTTTATTTAATAAAAATTCCCAAAAATATAAATGCTACATATCATAGACTTTGGAGAGGAAGTAATGTTACAAAAATATTTGTTAGAAAAGAGATGGAGTGGGTGTTTAACCGGAAGGTCTGATCGCTAAAACTATTTTTTTTATTTATTATTATAACGGTTCCCAACATCATCATTCATTTTCTAAAAGTGTTTATTGGCTAGATAGGAATAAACTCTGCTGTATTAGCTAGTCTTAAAATAATTAGCATGACACTTAATTTTGATCTTGCATGTCTTATATATTTTTGTTGTAATTAATTTAATGCAAAAATATCCAAATTATTAAAATGTTTTCCAAAATATTGTTTTGGCATTATTCCCCAAAGAAAAAATTATTTTACATAATCTGACTTCAAGGAACATAGGCAACTATGCATGTGACATTCTCTTTTTGTATATTTATCATAGTAATGGAATTATATATTTTTTAGATATTATCACTGAATATTTCTGTATTTTAATGGACTGAATTTTTATAAAGCTTTTCTCTAAGGTGAGTACTGTCTGTAATTCAAAACAAATTCAAAGTCAATTTCAAATTAAGGACAAAGTACCAAAATTCAAAGTATAGCTAACTTGGAGGATTTTTCTGTTTTGGATACTTTGCCTTAAATTTTAAATTCACTTTGAATTCACTTTGAATTAACATCAATTGTCACTTTATGGCAGCAGTTCCCAAACGGGCACACAGGGTCACCGCAAAATGTGATCATAGCACTGGGAACTGTGCTTCCTTCTCCCCTGCCGGCTTTGCTGGACCGGAGGGGAGATTAGAGATCTCCCTCACCGGTCCGCTAGCAGCATAATGCTGACTGCCAGCAGGGGACGGAGGGAGAGGACCCGGGGGAGCTCCAACCTGCAGCTCTGCTGGGTTCTCCTCTCGCGAGTTTAGAGCTTTGCCATGTTTCACCATGGCAACGCTCTAAATCTCTCGAGAGTGAACTCTAGCAGCTTGTGTGTATATATATTATTCTACTCTCCAAATCCACAGACCCACAATAACTTTCCCCTATACACACTGCACTCTATACACATACACACTGCCCCCATACACACACTGTACCCCTCAAACACACTCTGCCCCCACACACACTGTACCCCTCAATGCACACACACTACCCATAACACACTTAACACACATACTGCCCCCTTTAAACACTCAGACACAATGAACCTCTCACAAACACACTACATCCTTCACAAACACAATACACCCCTGTACACACACTGCACCCCTCACACACACACACTTAACCCCACACACATTGCACCCTTCACACACTCACACACACATACACACCCACACCACTGCCACTATCCACTACTACAGCCCCTATCCTGACAGACCCCAGGTAAGTTGTCAAACTGTTCTTAAACAGTATAACTAATTACCCTGGGAGGGCACTAAGACACTCCTAGCCCCATAACCACTACAGCATGCTGTAGTGGTTATTGTGCCTGGATTGTTTATTTAAATAATCTACCAGTGCCCCTCCCCAGATTAGGTCCTGGATCCACCCATGACAGGGAAACATGTATGCTGAACAGGGGCCCAGTATATGCCACAGTGCTGTACATGTATACAACCTAGACTTTTTTTGACATGGGGCGCCTTGGAAAAATATTGAAATATTAAGGGTGCCTTGAACCTAAAAAGTTTGGGAACCACTGCTTTAAGGAATAAACCTGACGGTGTGTTCACTTCCACAATCTCTATAATGGAATATCAAATTAAGATGATTGAAATAGAGTTTGATGATCATAACACCATGATGGCCATGGGCTATCTGACTAGGTCAAAGAATCTTCATGCTAGATTTTTCTGAACAGTTCTACCTCAGCACTAACAAATGATGGCACTTTGCTGCTCTAGAGCCGTTGGGTCATTTAAGTATATCCTTGACTGGCCCAGCATACCATAATAAAGAGGGGCACAGGCAGCCCACTGCTTTCACAAGTATATTAAATGGTTGCTCTGATTTTTTGATTAGGGTAGGGCCAAAAGAAGGAATATAAGAAGTCCGCACCTGCTGCACATGCAGACCACAGGGTTTTTCCACAGAATCACTTAGATTACCATCTCTCTCACTGGCCTAAGGTAAGCATGAGAGAAAGGGAAATAAACTTGTTTAATTATGCCATGGTCAGATATTCAATCACAGTCTTCAAAATTTGACTTAACCCCTTAAGGACCAAGTTCAATTAGCTTGTTTTGCACTTAATGGGTTACTATACCCCTTGTTGACACTTTTTGTGGCATTGTGTCACAAGCTTTATTATGCTGTATTGGGCACTATGGATACAGTGCACCGGCCCTTATTTAATTTAAAACCCAATTAAAATCTTGAATTCAGAGTAGGGTGAAGTCTTCTTCACTTCATATCCACGCATTGATCTGATTTCATGTTATGCCATCCATTGTCCGAGCCAGATAAGCATCTGATTGGACTTTTTCACTGGTTCAGAGTGCATCAGACAGGGACCCAGTGACGGAAGGAGAAGACACTGAAGCTTCTCCTTGCAGGTCTGCTGCCTGCAAAGGAAAGCTCATTACATCTGTGACCAGCTCGCAGTGCTTTCCGACGACACATGTAATACTTGCACAGTATTAATGTTAGGGCTGAAACTCAGTTTCTGGCTGCCAAAGTCATATGTGCCAGTGGTGTAACTAGCCAACTAGGACAAAAGGGCACATATCTGTCAAACAGAAACACTGCACATACAGACTCCAACCACCATGTCCACTTCTAAAAGCAGAGGTGATCATGGGGGCTCTAGTAACCCTTTGAGGACCATCGCAAAATTAGCACTTTTGCTATGTGTGTATTCAACTCCAATTTCCACACATTCCAACACAAATTATTTACGTTCTTTTAAAGGACAAAAATGGACTTTAATTTGATGTGATATATACATATATTAATTCTCATTTATTATGTTCAAAAATGTGAAATAAAATATTTTATTTAACGTAAATTTAAATCACCTGCAGTGTAAATTTAGCAAGTGACATCACAATCTAGTTCAGTTATGGTACAGCCAAAACATACAGTGCAAGTAAGAAACATTGATCTGTTTTTTCCTCTTCTACAATTGAGAAGGATGAAGTTGAAGGCACCGAGTTCCAGGATGAAAATAAATACAGTAGTCTGGCTTTCTATCTTGACTTTTACTTTTCAGACTTAAAATCTTGGCAGTGACAATTTTCCCTTTAAAGTTTAAAGGAAATCTATAGGCACTAAAACAACTACAGTTTAATGTAATGGTTCTGTTGTCTACGACCTGTTCCTTCGGGCTTTTCAACGTATTTACATTGCAGCCTAGTTACACCTCTAATGGTAGTCATCCAGATGGAGGCACATGGAATCGCTCTATGTTCCCCATAAGATGTATTCATTTAATTCACCTCTATGAGGAGATGCTGATTAGCACAGTGCAGAATTTTGCAGTGCATGCGCAATAGCCTCCCAATGTTTTCCTATGGGAAAGCATTGGATTGGCTGAGATTATTACGATTGATGAACCATGGATGCAGGACAAGGCGGGAGAAAGGATGAGTAAAACTAGAGAAATCTGAAGGGACCTAAACAGCCCCAGCACTGTAGTGTCAGGAATACAGGTTTGTATTCCTGACTCTATAGTGCCCTTTAATATGAGAGCCACAAACTCTGAATTATTGAAAAGGGCTTACTTGGTAGAGCCCTTTTCAGAAAATATACTATTGCAGCAGCAATTAGTAAATATTCCTGCCACTAAAGAAAAACACTATGCCTGTCAATCAAACACCATGAAAGATTTATTTCCAACTTTGTTATAGCAATTCTATCCACATTTGTGTATGCAGTGAGCACACTCCACAGGCACATTAGTAAGGCTCTTCCTGCCTTGTAAGGAGACAGACCCAAGCTGAAGACAGTGAATGTATGGTCTGCAGCTCACATCACTAAACATTGATCCAAGTTGTGTATCAACTGACAGCAGCAGCAGTATCTGAAGATTTATGTTCCAAAGAGGAACAGTTTGTATGTTTCAAGGAACAGTACTGCGCACAACCCTCAGATGGCCAGGTCTCTGAAAGAAGATCCAAGAATGTGTTCAGATGCAAAAATGCTATCGAGAAAAGTGAGAAAGTGATTTTCTACATTGATTATGGATGTGGGGATGGAAATGGTGGACCACATTGCTTAATTTGTATTGGATTTTAATATATTATATTTGTTTTCATTAAACTGACCTGGTTCATCTACAGCTGAAAAAGTATACCATTCCACTACTCCTTATTAAAAGGTTATGAAAGAAACATACCCATATATTTTTAGGGCTTAGAGGCAGAATTGTTGAATTGTGTTGATGAATTTGGCTTAACGTTCTGTAATGCATAAGAGTAGTGCATCCTAAATGATATGGATAATTAGTCATTATTAAGACACTTTTTTGTTTGTTTGTTTTAACTCAATTAATTTCAAAGGTTCAAATCCACAAACCGAAGGCAAACTGATCTTTAGGAAAATCAATAGAAGTAACTGCTACAGCTGTTTTCATAATCAGCTTTATTTTCCATTTGTATAAAGCCATCTGCTGCAGCGTATTGCTAAAAATGATTGAAAATAACTATAGCAATTTCAATTTAAACATGTACGCTGCTGTGGTTTGGTTCGATAAATAGTCTTTTTGACAGCAGCTAGAACCATCTGAATAAATTAAGATTTTTCGAGGGTAATGCAGAAAAGATACCAAAAATTGACAGCTATTGTGGTACTGAGAAGTGGAAGTGTATTCAATATAACTTTTGATTCCCTTATCTCAGATCGATGCTTTTCATAGATGTATTGTGTTGCATGCCTATTTAGCACCTGACTCCTAACCTTGACTAAACCTGACAGACGGCCAACTTATTACTAACCAATTTAAACCAAAGTAAAACAATTAACTGGCATCACAAGCCAACTTTATTGTCCTTCCAAGTAAATAAAATAAAAAAGGGAAAAAATAGAAGCTTCTTGGAGATACATAGATACAGGAAGAACTGACAATTCAGTGGGATACTTTATATTATACGGAGTACTCACAATTGTTCACCTCTAATCCACCATTCTTTGCGTGTAGGATAATGTTTAAAAACAAGAATCATCAGGACACTTTAATAACCAGCAAGTTAGTTCCACTTATTATTGGGATTAGTGTATGCAATTGTGAGATTTTTAATTATTGGTCAAGGGGTTGCTAAAATAATGCATGACAGGGGGGGCGGGGCCGGGCTGCCGAGCTGAGCGGCAGCCATTCATGCCAGCTCCGGCTCTGAGCCACCGAAAAACCCTTCAAATGCAGACCCGAGACCCCACCAAAAGCCGGGGCACAACATCCAGCCAGATGGGGAAAAGCCCAGGAACACGGCGGTGTGTCATATGCCGCACCGGCAGCACACTTGGAGCACGGCCGACACACGAGGCCCATACACCCGAGTGGTGAGCAGAGGCAGCGGAACGAGGCTTCAGCGGGTGAGACAGGGATATCGGCCCGGCCCCGCTACCCCCCCCGGCCGGTGGGGGTGATCCCGGCCCATGAGTCCAACCTTCGGAGGCTGGAGAGGGAGGCCCATGTGGCATAATGCCCCTTCCCGCACAGAGACAAGATGGCTGACGCACATGCTGCAGGGGACCGCGCTGAGACACCTCGGCCCCCCCCGGGTTGAAGGATCCCGCGGATGGACCCCGCTGGGCGGCAAACTGGTAGGCGAGGAGCCGGCCCTAACCCTTGGATTTGGTGGTGGATCCAGGGAAATAGCCCCCAGCTCTGTGAGCCCTGTGGTGCCGGGGCGTGCGGCCCCCCCGGCGGACCGGTGGCCGGGAGGGGGGGCGCGTACCGGCGCCATGTATGAGACCGGAGCAGGGCGAAGCGCAGCAAGGCTGGAGCTCCAATGAGGTTCCGCGGGAGCTGGGGAGGTGCAGGGGACGGGTGACCCGCGGACTTTCAGGGGGGGAGACCGCTGGACTGCCACTGTCCCTGAGTGCCCACAGTGCAGTGGAGCCTCCCGCTGACAGACAGGAGCATGCCTTGGGGGGGAACAGAGGAGGGTTTGCCACGATGGGGGCGCCGGGAGGACTCGGCTGTGGACTACCTGCCCATCATCTATACCCTAAACATATAAAGCAGTTATGCCTATTCCACCCAGGAAAACGACAAAGCCAAACCGGACAGTCTCCTCACACTGGGCACTAAAGCGCCATCTCCAGCGAAGAGACTCACCTTTCTTATCCTCAGAGGATTCGGATAAAGATACGCCTGATTAATCTCTTGAGTGACCACGAAAGCTCCTGGGGACGAAAGGGACTTACCAAGCCGAGGTATTGGCTGACAGTGCCAAATACCCTCGAGCAAGGACTTGCAGTCATAACCCAGCCTACTGGTACCAAGACACACAATGTTGTTAAAAGATGTCACAGATATTGATTTTATTCGTTTGTTTTTTATTCATGTTTTGATGACTACTAGCTATCTGCCTTTACTTAAATGTACTTACATACAACATCACCTGGGGGGACAACAACATACCAGCAGCTGGCGTGGGGGAAGTGACTCCTGAGATTTTTTTAAGTTAACTGTCCTATTTATGCCAACATACTCACTGCTAGACAGCCTAGCACAGTTGATTTTACGTATAATTTTTGGTTCTGCCTAATGTGTCCCCTATCGTACCTCTACGCTGCCTCTTTTAACGTGACATATGCCTTGGTACCACCATGATCTACTCTGTCTTAACAAACAATATGTCTACTATCTACCAAGCCTAAATACCAATGTTTAATCATCAGATAGGAAGTAGCTCAGAATTGTCACCTGATCTGCCATCACTAGCCCATGCCAAATGGTGACACCTGCCACGCAAATATAATGATCTAGCGCAGGGGTAGGCAACCTACGGCACTAGTGCCATGCACGGCACTCGAGGTGTCTTTGCACGGCACTCAAGGCTGCTAGAGTCAAACAGGCTCTGGCCTATCAGGAGTCCCAGTAAAACTTCAGATATCTGCTAATCCAAAAAGGTGGTGAAGGACAATCCTCAATTTATGCAATGCAGCACGTAGAGGTAGTGATCTCAGATCACTTCCTCCCAGCACCTGTGAATAGGAATCCACACTGTAATAGAGCAGCTCGCAGTTGCTGTTGCAGCTTCTGTCCTTGACATGTACCTGGCCGGCCTAGTCCCCACTGGAAGGCACCCACACTGCTAGATATACACAGAAATGCAGAATAACCCTCCTCTGATACAAATAATATGGACAGCCCACACACAAACATCCACACAATTGAAACACCACTAACAATCCACATGCAATACCTCAAACAGCCCCCACACACTACTAAACACACACTGTGACATATCCATACACACACACACACACACAATTCCACAAGCAGCCCCCATACACAGCCCACATTCATATGTATCATACACAATACCATAAACTACTCATGAACATATACAATATAATAGCTCATATACGCAGGGCCGTCTTTAATGCAGGGCAAACTGGCCAGCTGCACCGTGAGCCCTGCTGGCCTCAACAATTTCTAACCCTCTGGCCGGTAATCCGCACACTAAGGAGGCCCACCGGGTGGCCCATGCACAAAGGACCACCTGGTGGGCTTCTGTCAGCAGGGGCCCGGTCGCACGCTGAGGCGCTTTAACAGCGGGAGCGGGCCCCTTGCTTTTCGTCAGCGGCTGGGAGGAAGTGACGGCCGCGCACCACTTCCTCCCACAAAGAGAGGAGCGCGCGGGAAAGAAGAGTAGGCAGATTGGAGGGGGTATGGCCGAGAGCGCTAGACCCCAACTCCCAACACCTTTCAGCCACCAGCAGGAGGGTTGGTTTTAAAGTGTATGTCTGTGTCAGTATGTCTGTCAGTGTGTGTGCGTGTCATGTTTGTGTGTCAGTATATCTGTGTGTGTGTGTGTCAGCATGTCTATGTGTCAGTATGTCTTTGTGTGTGTCAGTATGTGTGTCAGTATGTCTGTGTGTGTGTCAGGATATCTGTGTGTGTGCCAGTATGTTTGTATGTCAGCATGTCTGTGTGTGTGTCAGTATGTCTGTGTGTGTGTCAGTATATCTGTGTGTGTGCGTCAGTATGTCTGTGTGTGTATCTGTGTGTGTGCGCGCATTTCAGTGTGTAAATATCTGTGTGTGTGTGGGGGTGTGTGTGTGTGTGTGTATATGTGCATACATCTCAGCATTCACACACTAACACTACACACAAATACACCCCTGCATTCAAATGTCAACACTACGTACAAACACATGTCTGTGTTACACACCAAAATTATATGTAAATACACCCCTGCATTAAAAAACCAACACTACACAAATACATGCTTGCAATCACGCCAACACCACAAACAAACATATTCCGAACAAAAACCTGTTTACATTCAAACACACAAAAACTGCTTAGTGCTAAATACAGACCTGCAAACACGGGTAAATGGTAGAGCCCCAGCTGTCAATGCATTCTGGAGTTGCACGACAGATGGGGATCTACCTTTTAATCACCTGTGCAACAGGGAGACCCCCAAAAACTCTTGCACCTCTCTAATTTAGGTCCGCCACCGCGATGAGGTGGAGGACGTGATTGCATGCCTGGGGAAGGGGGACAGGGTCCAAGGGGCCCCAAGCAAATGCTTTGCCCAGGGTCCAGTCACTATTAAAGACGGCCCTGCATATATGCACAAATACAACGACACAAAGCAATTACAGAAAAAATAACACAAGCAGAATACGGCAGCATACACACCTCGATTAAAAATAAAAATAGGACCAGCACGCTACAGGACATCACAATCCTATATCGGCACAGTGCTGCTAAAAGGTTGCCTACCCCTGATCTAGCGTATAAGTTGGGCTTACAGCCTTGACTAGCTAAACAATTCCTGCTAAATGTTGAACAACTATGTTTTTTCCTGTTATTCATATTATAAAAAGTGCAAGTTTTTCCTGAGTGCCAAGTTTACAGCGGCTTAGTGTAGCTTAACACAGAGCTAGCTCATCATATAAATTAGTTCTTGAATACAATATCTCAGTAACATAAGCATGTTTCACAACCTACCTTAATACTTTTATTACCGTGTCTATGACTTTGCATAGCTTAGTATCTTTCTTAATAGTTAATCTAGACATGTTATGTGTAGCCTGTACTTTACATTACACTTAAAAAATTGTGCAGTATATCCAAATGCCCTGTAACTATTATGCGTTGTCGTAAACTGTCTTGCAAACACTGCTAGGGCATTGAACAACTGTCTGTTAATCATATGCACACAAAAATAAAGAATTATAAAAAAAAATAATGCATGACAATGGGATTGCCAATTGTCTTGTGCAAAGTGTACCCTATATAATCTAAGATGCAGTCTTATTACTTGGCAAAACACACCCACCCTCCTTATCTTTGTCCTCATTATACAAATAACTCAGACTACTGATACTAACTTACAAAGCCCTTAGCATCTCACTCCTCTTTCTAAATAAATAAATATAAGGTGTATGATTTTTCCTCTCCACCTTGTGAAATATTTATTCATTTTAATCAATGCACCTTAACATTTTAGAGAATATGCTTTTTATTTATACTATTGATATTAGATTTTTTTGCTTATTTTTTATTATTTTTGTCAGTTTAGTCTTTTGAGATTCATCCAAATTATATCTTCATGTTTGTTCATTTTTATAACAAAGAGAAATAGAATTTGGGGTGGAACAGCGCTACAGTACTGGTCACAGAGGTGAAAGGAGCTGCACACCTGAGGGGAAGGGCAACCCTCAAACCCTTCAATAAATCTGGGAGCAGGAAACAACAAAAATACAGGGTGCGCTAGGTGAATGGGAGGTAGTAAAAGGACAAGTCTCTGAAAATACACATGGGGTCTTGGGTAGGTCTTCTTTGGTTCTTGATGAGGTCCTCAGTGGTTGAAATGAAAAACAAAATCAGACAAAAAGGAAGACCAATAGTGCACAACCATAAAGGATAATGTCACGGACAACACAGAAGAGAAAAATGCCAACTCACAATCAGTAGAGCTATGCCCAGCTCTAGGTAAAACAGCATACAGTGGTATTTGAAACTCCCCACATGTAGGATATAGCTGGACAATAGGTGATTCTTCAATACTTTATACAACGACTCAAATGCGTGTCAGCATATAAAAAACATAAGGGAAAAGAACGGACCAATGGACAAATTTGTAAAAACACAACGAGTTTCGCCCAAAATAGGCTTTTTCAAGTGTAGCTACACTTGAAAAAGCCTATTTTGGGCGAAACACGTTGTGTTTTTACAAATGTGTTATTATTAAAGTATTTTTAGACTACCTATATTCTTATGGTCCGTCTTTTTATTTTTATTTTATTTTTTGCTACTTTTATCCTGGCTGTTTCCTACTGTTTTAAAGATCCAGTACTACAAAGAAATCCTTAGGTGGGGATTATTCCACTCACGCCTGGTTCATAGAGCAGTGTGGCTGCTCTATTTATTGTAAGTACGTTTCATTTTTACCTTTTGCACTATTTTATTCACTGAGAACACTATGGGCCCTTTTTTGTGCTTTTATCTTTCATAAATCCTGCACTCCATACATCACCAGAAGGATATCCTACATGTGGGGAGTTTAAATACCACTGTATGCTGTTTTACTCAGAGCTGGTTATAGCTCTTATTATTGTAAGTTAGCACTCTCAGGACTTCAGTGTTTGTCTGTAGCTGCAGGTGTCATACGTTATTGTACCATTGGTCCGTTCTTTTCCCTTATGTTTTTTATATGCTGACACGCATTTGAGTCGTTGTACAAAGTATTGAAGAATCACCTATTGTCCAGCTATATCCTACATGTGGGGAGTTTCAAATGCCACTGTATGCTGTTTTACCGAGAGCTGGGCATAGCTCTACTGATTGTGAGATGGCATATTTCTCTTCTGTGTTGTCCGTGACATTATTCTTTATGGTTGTGCACTATTGGTCTTCCTTTTTGTCTGATTTTGTTTTTCATATCAACCACTGAGGACCTCATCAAGAACCAAAGAAGAACTACCCAAGACCCCTTGTGTATTTTCAGAGACTTGTCCTTTTACTACCTCCCATTCACCTAGCGCACCCTTTATTTTTGTTGTTTCCTTCTTATTCATTTTTATATTTTATTAATAATTGGGTCCTATGTTTATATGTTGGATTTTCCTATACTTGTAATATAAAGTTTTACTTATACTTTATAGTAATAATAGATTAACTTTAGCTGTATTTATAATTATTGCTTATCTTTTTTCCCTTTATGAATTTTGTATTGATTTTATGGAATATATAAACTTCTGGATTGAGACTTTACTTAATTTTGGCATTTGGAACACATATGCGTTCCAATAAGAGAGATTTTTTACGGAGTCATAAGGAAAGGAACCCACCCAAGTGGAACGCATTTGCGTTCAATCCGAATATGCCATCCATTGCATCATAGTTGCAAAGCCAGAAGGGGAAGTGATGTCAGAGGAACGCATATCCATTCCATCGAACACCGACTTTGGCGCATATTGAAGCAACTTTGAATACAGGTGGAAGGCAATGATCAGGATTGACTAACGTTGAACTGATTAGGAACCCAAAGGGGTATATATGCCACTTATGTTACAGGTCGTGGATCATGCTGAACTTTCATGCCCCTGAAGAAGTCTTGTTGACAGATACAAACCGCGTAGGGTATACCATATAAGCAGTACTGTTTTGGCACTTTGTAATTTTTTTATTTGCATTTGGTTTACATTTATACAATTTTGTTTTATTTGGAGAACCTTATATTCCTCATTCACATTTGTCCTTACATCTTGTAAGTGCATTAAAATAAAGCAGTGATTTTACAGAATTTCTGTATTGCACTATGGTTTAATCATTTATTATCACAGACAATCAACGCCATAATATATGATGAGCCTTTATTCTCACCTCTATTTGTGAGTGTAACCTTGAAAATTTTATTTTAACAAATTGAATTACTGAATTACACTATCTTGGCCTTTATTTGATTTTTTGTAAATATATTTTGCATGGTTATAAATACAAGAAAATTAACAAACAAAAAGGTGTAGTTTGTGGCGCTAAGAAAGAGCTGCTGGAACACACTAGTGGGATTTAATCACCACAGTCCCACAATAAGCATAACACAAAAATACAAGAAAGTGTGCAGCGCTCGTGATAAATACACACAGTAATATGTTAGTGGTATATCCCAAAGTATATGTATGAGATAAGGGTAAATACCTTATTGTAATAGGTCTCTATAAACATAGCTCCTATACATAATAAACAAAAAAGATCATAGTATAATACTGCAATGCAGGGGCGTACCTAGAGCATATGGCACCCGGGGCGGGTCCTAGTTTTGGCACCCCCCCCCCCCCCCCCCCCCGCACTTTAAAATGTACAAAACACCCACAATTTTTTTAAATGTATGTAGCATTGAGCAGTGCTTCCATGTTTCAATGTAAGCATGCTTTTGTATGGAGTAAGTGTGAGTGAATGAATGGGTGTGTTTGTATGTAGTGTTGGCATTTTAATGCAGGCATGCTTTTGTGTGTAGTGTTGGCGAGATGCAGTGGTGTGGTTATATATAATGGTGATGTTTTAATACAGAGGTGTGTTTGTATGTAGTGTTTGCACTGGAATGCAGGGATGTGTTTGTGTGTAGTGTTGGCAAGATGCTGAGATGTGGGATTGCCATATTTAAGGACACCAAATAAGGGAGCTATCTGCTAAACAGCACCCTAATTTGGTATCTTTACATATGGAATCTCACATAAGGGCACCAATTTAGGGAATTCTCTACTAAATAGCTAAAAGATCTACATTTTAAAAGCCTTTTTCTTAATTTTAATATTTAGGTTGTTTAGTAGATAACTCACTTATTTGTTATCCTTATGTGGGATTGACATATTTAAGGACACCAAATTAGGGAGCTATCTACTAAACATATACACAACCACAGATATACACACGCATTTAGTTATTAAGAGGTCCAACCAACCTCCCTACCTTACTCTGGGAGTGACAAGCGGTTGCTGCTGGGATCTCTGTGCTCTTCCTTCACAGCTCACTTGCACGACCAGTAGTGATGCCGATGCCAGGATGACGTCATACCCCGGCTGCCGGCTTACTGCAGGGCGTACACAAGCTCCTATATGGTCCATAAAAATGTTTAATCTCACTGCCTTCCAGTATATATCTGTCCTATCTGTCTGGGGGAATGTGACAACGTGGATGTATATGTAAGTGGGTGAGTATTACGATCAGGAGAAAGGTATATGGCAGGGTGGGACAGTGTGGTGGATACTATGTCAGTGTGTGCCATTGCACACAGTGGATTGAAGGAGGTGACTGCAGGTGAGGTGGTGAGTATATGGTGTTTTATGTCACGGGTGGGAACAATGGGATTGGGTGTTATATGGAAGAGAGGATAGTATGTCAAGGCAGGGCCAGGGTGTATGGCAGGGTGTGTATTATGATACGGTGGAGGTATATAGCAAGGAGGGGATTATGGCAGTGTGGGTATTATATGACATGTTAAAGGGGTATATGCCAGGGAGGATATTATGACAAGGCAGGGGTGTATATGGCGGTGGTGTATATGGCAGAGAGGGCAGGGGTGTTGAAAGAGGGTGTGACAGAGTGACTGAGGGAGGGGGTGGACAGAGTGACTGAGGGAGGGGGTGACAGGAGACTGAGGGAGGGGGTGACAGGGAGACTGAGGGAGGGGGTGACAGGGTGACTGAGGGAGGGGTTGACAGGGTGACTGAGGGAGGGGTTGACAGGGTGACTGAGGGAGGTGGTGACAGGGAGACTGAGGGAGGGGGTGACAGGGAGACTGAGGGAGGGGGTGACAGGGAGACTGAGGGAGGGGGTGACAGGGAGACTGAGGGAGGGGGTGACAGGTGACTGAGGAGGGGGGTGACTGTGACTGAGGGGGGGTGACTGGTGACTGAGGGGGGGTGACTGGTGACTGAGGGGGGGGTGACTGGTGACTGAGGGGGGTGACTGGTGACTGAGGGAGGGGGTGACTGGTGACTGAGGGAGGGGGTGACTGGTGACTGAGGGAGGGGGTGACTGGTGGCAGAGTGAGGGGGTAACAGAGTGACTGAGGGAGGGGTGACTGGGTGACAGGGTGACTGAGGGAGGGGGTGACAGAGTGACTGAGGAAGGGGGTGACAGGGTGACTGAGGGAGGGGTTGACAGGGTGACTGAGGGAGGGGTTGACAGGGTGACTGAGGAGGGGTTGACAGGGTGACTGAGGGAGGGGTTGACAGGGTGACTGAGGGAGGGGTTGACAGGGTGACTGAGGGAGGGGGTGACAGGGTGACTGAGGAAGGGGGTGACAGGGTGACTGAGGGAGGGGGTGACAGGGTGACTGAGGGAGGGGGTGACTGGTGACAGAGAGACTGAGGGAGGGGGTGACTGGTGACAGGGTGACTGGGGAGGGGGTGACTGGTGACAGAGTGACAGGGTGACTGAGGGAGGGGGTGACTGGTGACAGGGTGACTGGGGAGGGGGTGACTGGTGACAGAGTGACTGAGGGGGGTGACAGGGTGACTGAGGGTGTGACAGGGTGACTGAGTGGCTATGGGGGGATGACAGGGTGACTGAGGGAGGGGGTGACAGGGTGACTGGTGACAGAGTGACTGAGGGGGGTGACAGGGAGACTGGTGACAGGGTGACTGGTGACAGGGTGACTGAGGGGGGTGACAGGGTGACTGGTGACAGGGTGACTGAGGGGGGTGACAGGGTGAGGGGGTGACAGAGTGACTGAGGGAGGGGGTGACAGGGTGAGGGGGGGGTGACAGGGTGACTGAGTGGGGGGGTGACTGGTGACTGAGGGAGGGGGTGACAGGGTGACTGAGGGAGGGGGTGACAGGGTGACTGAGGGGGTGATTGGTGACAGGGTGACTGAGGGGGGTGACAGGGTGACTGAGGGGGGTGACAGGGTGACTGGTGACAGGGTGACTGAGGGGGGTGACAGGGTGACTGGTGACAGGGTGACTGAGGGGGTGACTGGTGACTGAGGGAGGGGGTGACTGGTGACTGAGGGAGGGGGTGACAGGGTGATTGAGGGAGGGGGTGACAGGGTGACTGAGTGAGGGGGTGACAGGGTGACTGAGGGGGGTGACAGGGTGACTGAGGGGGGGTGACAGGGTGACTGAGGGAGGGGGTGACAGGGTGATTGAGGAGGGTGAGGGGGTGACAGGGTGATTGAGGAGGGTGAGGGGGTGACAGGGTGAGGGGGGTGACAGGGTGACTGAGGGGGTGATTGGTGACAGGGTGACTGATGACAGGGTAACTGGGGGGGTGACTGATGACAGGGTGACTGAGGGGGGGTGACAGGGTGACTGAGGGGGGTGACAGGGTGACTGAGGGGGTGATTGGTGACAGGGTGGGTGACAGGGTGACTGAGGGAGGGGGTGAGAGGGGACTGAGGGAGGGGGTGACAGGGTGATTGAGGGGGTGACAGGGTGACTGAGGGGGGGTGACAGGGTGATTGAGGGGGGTGAGGGGGTGACAGGGTGAGGGGGGGTGACAGGGTGACTGAGGGGGGGTGAGGGTGAATTTACAATAATAATATTTTCTTACCATGATTCAGGGGCTGTCTCTCTCCATCCCAGCCCAGGCAGTGCAGGAGGTGCAGGCAGAGTGGCCGCAGGGGAGAAACCTGTCAGAATGCACGCTCTGCGCCCCCTGCTGGCACACTCCATAACAGCATCCCTGGTGCTCAGTGATGACTCAGAACACAGGCTGGGAATCCCCTCCCTGTGCTCTGACTCACTCACTGAGCGCCGGAGCCGCGAGGGAGAGGACGACCAGCAGGAGGGACAGAGTGTGGCACCCCCCTACTGGATGGCACCCGGGGCGGACCGCCCCCCCCGCCCCCCCCTTAGTACGCCACTGCTGCAATGTAAAATAGGTCAAATACAGCAGTCTTAATGGTCCCACTCACATGGGTTGGAGCCTGTTAATGAATGAACTGGCTCAGGTAAAAGCGCTTAGGGAGGAGTTTCCACTGAAGTCCACAAGGCTGGAGCTTGAACCTCAAAATATGAGGGAAATAGAGCAGGAAAAAAACACCAATTTTAGAAATATATCCAAAGTATTATTTATTAAAAAGCATATAAAATCTTACATTTCAAATTGGGTAATGTCAGCATCAAGCACAACGCGTTTCGACGTCACAATACGTCTTCCTCAGGATTGCACCTGAGGAAGACGTATTGTGACGTCGAAACGTGTTGTGCTTGATGCTGACATTACCCAATTTGAAATGTAAGATTTGATATGCTTTTTAATAAATAATACTTTGGATATATTTCTAAAATTGGTGTTTTGCCTGCTCTATTTCCCTCATATTTTGAGGTTCAAGCTCCAGCCTTGTGGACTTCAGTGGAAACTCCTCCCTAAGCGCTTTTACCTGAGCCAGTTTATTCATTAACAGGCTCCAACCCATGTGAGTGGGACCATTAAGACTGCTGTATTTGACCTATTTTACATTGCAGTATTATACTATGATCTTTTTTGTTTATTACGTATAGGAGCTATGTTTATAGAGACCTATTACAATAAGGTATTTACCCTTATCTCATACATATACTTTGGGATATACCACTAACATATTACTGTGTGTATTTATCACGAGCGCTGCACACTTTCTTGTATTTTTGTGTTATGGTTATAAATAGTGATGTACCGAACTGTCCGCCGGCGAACAGTTCCTGGCGAACTTAGCGTGTTCGCGTTCGCCGCCGCGGGCGAACACATGGGCGGTTCGATCCGCCCCCTATTCGTCATCATTGGGCAAACTTTGACCCTGTGCCTCTCGGTCAGCAGACACATTCCAGCCAATCAGCAGCACTCCCTCCCTTCCACACCCTCCAACCTCCCTCCCAGCATCCATTTTCGATTCATTCTGAAGCTGCATGCTTAGTGAGAGGAGGGAAAGTTTAGCTGCTGCTGATTAGATAGGGAAATTGATAGCTAGGCTAGGGTATTCAGTGTCCACTACAATCCTGAAGGACTCATCTGATCTCTGCTGTAAGGACAGCACCCCAAAAAGCCCTTTTTAGGGCTATAACATCAGGCTGCTTTTTTTTTTTTTTTTTCCTGTGTAATGTAATTGCAGGTGCCTGCCTCCCAGCTTCTATGTGAGGTTCACATTGGATACTGTGCCTACTTGCCCAGTGCCACCACTCATATCTGTTTTAACAATTGGTTAAGCTTTAGATTTAAAATAAATAATTTGTTTTCACTGTAATAGAAGAGCAGTTGCCTGCCTGCCAGCTTCTGTGTCAGGTTGGATGCCTTGCCCATTTGCACAGTCAGTGCCACCTCTCATATCTGTTTTAACAATTGGTTAAGCTTTAGATTTTAAATAAATAATTTGTTTTCACTGTAATAGAAGAGCAGTTGCCTGCCTGCCAGCTTCTGTGTCAGGTTGGATGCCTTGCCCATTTGCACAGTCAGTGAGGACAGGTGTCAATGTTAGGTGATTTCTGCCCTTTATGGATTAAAAGCAGACTCTGCATCAACTGTGTAATTTTCCATGGGAGTTTTGCCATGGATCCCCCTCCGGCATGCCACAGTCCAGGTGTTAGTCCCCTTGAAACAACTTTTCCATCACTTTTGTGGCCAGAAAGAGTCCCTGTTGGTTTTAAAATTCGCCTGCCCATTGAAGTCAATGGTGGTTCGCGCGGTTCGCCGGTTCGCCGGTTCGCGAACATTTGAGGAAGTTCGCGTTCGCCGTTCGCGAACCGAAAATTTCGGGTTCGCGACAACACTAGTTATAAATATACAGACAGACATGCAGATACACAGGCACACTAAAACATACAGATATACAGACACACACTGACACACATGCAGATAAACAGATACACATACAGACACACAGATACACATACAGACAAGCAGATAAATACACAGACAAACAGATACACATACAGACAAAATGGCAGACTTAGTACTTAGTGTACTTGTTGTTATGAATTTGTTTCACATTCTACTTTTTGGAGGTTTGGGTGGTGTCTAACCTCTAGACAGTTCTCTATATTGAAGTCTGAGATCTGTAAATGGTCTGTTAAACAAACTCAGGCTGGGACTGTTGCAAATCCACTGCCACAGAGGCTTCTTAGGAATGGCAGGTGGATTACTTTAGGATCTGGTAGACTTAGAGTTGTGGGTAAAAGACATACTGCACAGTCTGTGTCTCTACATAATTCATTTTAAGCACTTTCAGAATGTGGTGTAGATACACATACAGAAACACAGATACACAGACAAACAGATGAATACATAGATACGCAAACAGACACACAGATACATCTACAGACATATGAATACACTGATACACATACAGACACACAGACAGACACACATACAGATAAATACACAGATACACACAGACAAACAGATACACATACAAACAAACAAATACACAAACAAACACACAGATAAATAAGCAGACACACAGCTATACATACAGACAAACAGATAAATCCCCAGACATACACACAGATACACACTAAAAGACACACATGCAAAATGTACATTTTAGTCACCCTCCAGTTTCCTACCATTGTTGCTCATGGTAGCTCTATTTGGAATAGAAATGAACTGTACAAAAAGATAGTTTGCATCCTTCTCAAAAGAGAATGAATGTTCAGTAAGCAGTTCAGAGGTTTTTCTAGGAAGTATTTAAGCTAGGAGGCGGGGGCAAAAGGTTGATAAAACATCAATCCAATTTCCACCTCAACAAGCATAGAAAGTGCCTATAACAAGTGTATTGCAATGATAAGCCTAAAATCATGTATACAAATACATCCAGTTTAGCGAATAGGATCCATGAACTTGTTGCAACTGAGAATGTGGATTTAGTTTCTGTTAATGAGACACGACACACAAATGACTGAGACTTAGCAATACCAGGGTACTCTGTATATAGAAAAGACAGAGAAGGCAAGAAAGGGGTGGGGTTCTCTGTATCTGAAGGAGAGCATAAAATCTAACCTAACAGGCCCCCTGGACAAATAGAAGTGTTAGATAATCTACTCGTTGAGGATGTAGCTAAAATGACATTAAAGGAGGAAATTATCATTATGAGTAACATTACTCTACCTGATGTGAACTGGAAAACTGAAAAATAGCTGCTTGTGCGAGGAGAACACATATTCCAAACTCCCTACTGGGATAGTCTCTAAAACAAGTCTTTGAGGAGCCACCTCATAAGTAGGCCATACTAGATTTAGTGTTAAATAATGAAGATTTGGTATCAGATATTACTGATAGTGATGTACCGAACTGGTCGCCGGCGAATAGTTCCCGGCGAACATAGCGTGTTCGTGTTCGCCACTGCGGGCGAACACATGCACGGCTCGATCTGCCCCCTATTCGTCGTCATTGAGCAAACTTTGACCCTGTGCCTCACGGTCAGCAGACACATTCCAGCAAATTAGCAGCAGACCCTCCCTTCCAGACCCTCCCACCTCCCTCCCAGCATCCATTTTAGATTCATTCTGAAGCTGCATTCTTAGTGAGAGAAGGGAAAGTGTAGCTGCTGCTCATTAGATAGGGAAATTGATAGCTAGGCTAGGGTATTCAGTGTCCACTACAGTCCTTAAGGACTCATCTGATCTCTGCTGTAAGGACAGCACACCAAAAAGCCCTTTTTAGGGCTATAACATCAGTCTGCTTTTTTTTTTTTCTGTGTAATGTAATTGCAGTTGCCTGCCTGCCAGCTTCTGTGTGAGGCTCACAGTGGATACTGTGCCCATTTGCCCAGTGCCACCACTCATATCTGGTGTCACAATAGCTTAAGCTTGACATTTAAAAATAAAACATTTTTTTCACTGTAATAGATTGAAGAGCAGTTAGTTGCCTGCCAGCTTCTGTATCAGGCTCAGTGGATACTGTGCCCATTTGCCCAGTGCCACCACTCATATCTGGTGTCACAATAGCTTAAGCTTGACATTTAAAAAGAAAAAAAATGTTTTCACTGTAATAGATTGAATCGCAGTTAGTTGTCTGCCAGCTTCTGTGTCAGGCTCAGTGGATACTGTGCCCATTTGCCCAGTGCCACCACTCATATCTGGTGTCACAATAGCTTAAGCTTGACATTTAAAAAGAAAAAAAATGTTTTCACTGTAATAGATTGAAGAGCAGTTAGTTGCCTGCCAGCTTCTGTGTCAGGCTCACAGTGGATACTGTGCCCATTTGCCCAGTGCCACCACTCATATCTGGTGTGACTATAGCGTGCCTTTAAAAACGAAAAAAAAGTGTTTCACTGTAAGCTAATAGCAGTTAGTTGTCTGCAAGCGTCTGGGTGTCAGGCCTTCAGCGTGTGCTCTGCCAACCTCAGCAAGTGTAATTTGCCACTCAGATCTGGAGTCTGTATAGCGTGCCCTTACAAAGAAAAAACTTTTTTCACTGTTATAGATTGAATAGCAGTTAGTTGTCTTCAAGCGGGTGTGTCAGGCCTACAGCGTGTACTCTGCAGACCTCTGCCATTGTACATTGCCACTCATATCTGGTGTCACAATAGTGTGCATTTAAAACCAAAAAACTTTTTTCACTGTTATAGATTGAATAGCAGTTAGTTGTTGTTACAAATCGCTATTTGTAACTGGCCCTTTAAATGGAAAATTGCCCTGCTTCCCTGGATTGTGGAGAAACCTATTTGCCAGCCTCCTTCCTCATGACTATGGCCCCTGGAAGATTGTGCCCCTGAAAACGTATTAACTTTTATTGGGTGTGTATGGCCCTTTAAGAACCGTCTGGGGACATATTGTGACTTTGCTGAACAATACCCCTTTAAGACTATGTCCCCAGACCTGTAAAATAACTTGCCCCTGGCTCTCTCCCACTTGGTTCAGTAAATAGGGCTTACTGAACCAAGTATTACACAGGCGGACCACCCAGAAGTTAAAGTATGCAGGCAATTTACCTCCCAGGCTGTGAGGTTACTGCAGGGTAATTGCACGTGGCGGCGGCCATCTTTGTTCATTCGAATGCGGTCAGCGGTGTATGCTAAAGATTCTGTGGAACTGAAATCGGATACACATTTTACCGAACACCGCTGACCCTTGCCTTCTCCTACACTTTGTTTTTCAGCTCCAGAGACTAAGTCCCGTTCGAAATGGGTCGTTTTTCCGCATGAAATTGACCGACCGCACAGCCCAAATCTATGGAACTGTTTTGGGCAGGAAATTGTGCTTGCGGTCGGTCATAAAGGGACCTCCAGCTAACTTTTGATCCGCTGGAGGGATTTGGCTGATTTTTGGAAGTGTTTATGTTTGAAGTGTGCTGAGTTCAAATATGTAATATTTTTATGGAGATTGAATGTATAGTTTTAAAGTTACAGTGTATGTATGAAAACTGTATTTTTACTGTATGCTATAATTATGTTATATGTTTATCTGAGGGGAGGAGACATGGGGGTGGTACCATGTATGTGATTGGTTAATTTCATCCCCCCCCTGGGAGTGCCCTGTATGTACCTTTTTGTAATAAAAAGCAGGATGGGTGTCCCAGTCCTCAGTTCTTCTTGACCCTTCAAAACGTAGCCTTGTCTCGTTATTGGAGGGATTTGCTGTATCACACTGGGGATTGCTATGCTCTGCATATTCCCCTGAGCGTAATCACTTAGCTCTTTTAAGAGCTTGTTCCGGATACGCTCTCCTGGAGGAGAGGTCTTCCCCACACGGTCCTGGAGGACAGAAGCCGATCCAGGGTGGAAGGAAGGCGGCGCGGCTCCAGTTAAGCTACGGCGGTTGTGGAGTCTGCGGTGGTTGTGGTGTCCGGTGCGGTGCTTGTGGTCCTCGGCGCAAGCTAGGAAGCGTCCATCAATGGAGGGTACTCGGTCGGAGTACACGGAGCTCCTTTACAGTTGTCTTCAAGCGGGTGTGTCAGGCCTACAGTGTGTACTCTGCAGACCTCTGCCAGTGCACATTGCCACTCATATCTGGTGTCACAATAGCGTGCATTTAAAACCCAAAAACTTTTTTCACTGTTATAGATTGAATAGCAGTTAGTTGTCTTCAAGCAGGTGTGTCAGGCCTACAGCGTGTACTCTGCCAACCTCTGCCACTGCACAGTGCCACTCATATCTGGTCTATGTCTCAGGCAGGCAGCATTACACACATGGACGTACGGTGTGATGATGATGATGTTGTACCCGCTGCTGCTTCCTTTGCTGAGTTGTCAGATACAAGTGAAGCGGTTGATGATGACGATGTGTCCATGGATGTCACGTGGGTGCCTGCTAGAAGAGAAGAAGAACAGGGGGAAAGTTCAGATGGGGAGACAGAGAGGAGGAGGAGACGAGTTGGAAGCAGGGGGAGGTCGTCGCAAGGAGCTAGTGGCATAGTCAGACAGCATGCATTGGCACCCGGGGTCAGCCCGACAGCACGCCAATCAACGCATGCTGTGTCCTCCACCAGAATGCCATCATTGCAGAGCTCAGCAGTGTGGCATTTTTTTTGTGTGTCTGCCTGTGACAACAGCGATGCCATTTGCAACCTGTGCCAAAAGAAACTGAGTTGTGGGAAGTCCAACACCCAACACCCACCTAGGTACAACTGCTTTGCGTAGGCACATGATCGCACATAACAAACGCCTATGGGATCAACACATGAGTACAAGCAGCACACAAACTCAAAGCCGCCATCCTCCTCCTGGTCCAGCATCTTCAGCCACGTCAACCACTGCTGTCCTACTTGCCCCTTCTCAACCATCCGCCACTCCGTCTCTCGCCTTGAGAAGTTCCCGCTCATCTGCCCACAGTCAGGTGTCTGTCAAGGACATGTTTGAGCGTAAGAAGCCAATGTCACAAAGTCACCCCCTTGCCCAGCGTCTGAAAGTTGGCTTGTCCGAACTATTAGCCCGCCAGCATTTTTCGTTGATATGCATTTTTATTTCTTCTTAGATAACAAAAAAATTCTGAGACGACATTGGCAGGGCTATTCACTTGTGTGATCTGTCATGAATTGTAATTTGAATGTTAATTTGAACTGTGGGGCACAAGAACTTGAATCGAAAGCATCTTTAAGCCAACTATGTTTTTACTAAGCTTAGTGAATAACTAACATTAACGAGTCGGATTAAACACACTCTGCACTCGAGGTATGATCTTAAATGACAATATGCAAAGTAAATGACTATCATGAGTGGCATCTAGTTGTTACTCCACCCATCAGAGTCAGGTGGGCGGGTTCAAAGAGATGCAGGAGAATACACAGGATCGAAGTAAAGTGAAAGTAACCCGAGAGCCACTATCAGCCTAGTAATCCTACCTACAAAAAAGTAAACTAGCTGTATATACAGGACCTCAAGGGCCCCCATAGTACCCTCTCACATTAATGCTGTATAGGATTCCAAGATGCCACATCCATAAATATTGTCCAAAAAATAGTAATATATTTATACCTGATGTGTCTCAGAATAGCATCCAGATTATATATATCCAGATGCTAATTATACATCAAAGTGTTATACATCAGTACTGAATGATTATAATGATTCAGCAGATGAGAGTCAAGGGGGAAATGAAAATGATATCCCCACACCAAAATGCTTCCATTTGATGTGAGTCATAATCACATATCCGGTGGGTATGTTTGAAGGATCACTACTGTAAATAGGTCCAAGTATATTTGTGACAGTGCTCCCCAGAGGATGTACAGGGGTGAAAGTTAATAGAGGAATATACCTATCTCTATATGTTATAGGCACATCATCTTAATACTCCGTTATTATGGTCATTTAGGTGGCATTCATATCAAAATAATAGAGAAAATGAAAAAAATGAAGAAATTAAAAGAATATATATAAATCTAAGCTAAACACTACACACGCTATATTACAACATTTACAAGTGTATCAGGCATATTAAGCTTATGTATGAAGATATAGATATATGTCCTGTAAGGTATAGATAGAGAGGAGAAACGCTTGGATGTAGGACTAGTGTCTCAGACCGGGTGTCATCAGTCTGCAATGAAGGGTGTATATGAGAAACCCTCGTTTAGTCCAGATGGTGACAGAGTTTTGAGCTTATAGATCCAGAAGCTCTCTCTTTGAAGTAATCTTTTATCTAGGTCTCCCCCTCTTGGTCCAAGTAAGACCCTCTCAATGCCACAAAATCTGATCCCTTCAGGGGACCCCCATGGTATAATTTCAAATGTTTCAACACTGGGGTATCGATTTGTCTTCTAGGGTTGACTGAATTGACATGTTCCCTTATTCTCAATTTAAACATACGGGAAGTTTTTCCCACGTATAATTTATCTCTTTGTACCCGCCCACCTGACTCTGATGGGCGGAGTAACAACTAGATGCCACTCATGATAGTCATTTACTTTGCATATTTGGTCACGCCCACAAGGTTACACAGTCTACTCGACGTCCTGCCGGATAGACCACGTGACCTTATGTTCCGTCAGATAGATCACGTGACCCGCGGCATACCGGATCATGTGACCGGAACCTAACCCCGCCCCCATACACATCTCGTGGCCTGTAATGACGCGGCGATAGGATTTCCCTGAGCAAGATGCAGCACAGCTGGTAACTCATTTCAGCTCTCATTGGTCTTAGGCATTCATACCTCCTGGCATATTTCATATATAAGAGACTTCTTATCAGTCTTTTCTTGGCCCCTGACGAATGTGCTTCTCTTTAGCACCGAAACGTACGTTGGGCGTTTTTTCTCATATTATATATATGAGCACTGGGCACTGGTGGATGTAGCACCATGATTATCACTTTATTTAATGAATTTACTTTCTTTCTATCTTTCCTATGCCTGTCTAGTTAGATTTACAGGGAGAGAGGCTTCTTAATTTAAACTATCAGTCTGGTTTTGACTGTTTATTACTACTATATACTAATTCCTCTCTCTCCCCCTCTACCTGAGTTAGCTCTATCTTGAGCTTTTGCTATACTAACGATGGACATCTCCTAGGAGGTATTTATGGATGGGACCTAGTCACTGGATACTCATACCCTTATAGTGCATTATAATAAAGCTGTTAATTAGGGTTGAGACATGAGGTTACATGCAGTATTTATATTCCTACTTATAACCTGGTTGGCATGGAATTCTAGTACCACCTGTATATACTTTATTTAATTACCATTATTATTATTTTTTCTGCTTATGGGTCTCTAGTCATATTTGCAGCTCTGCAAGCCAGGATTTTTGCATTACACTCTATCGCTGTAGATATTTCCAGATATGTGGCTAGTCTCAAGTACATACTGAGACTGACTACATTTTGTATGTGTTGCTGTTTGCCTTTAAAAAGAAAAAAAGTTTTTCACTGTAAGCTAATAGCAGTCAGTGTCCTTAAAGCGGGTGTCAGACCTTCAGCGTGTACTCTGCCAACCTCTGCCAGTGCACATTGCCACTCATATCTGGTGTCACAATAACGTGCATTTAAAAACAAAAAACTTTTTTCACTGTTATAGATTGAATAGCAGTTAGTTGTCTTCAAGTGGGTGTGTCAGGCCTACAGCGTGTACTCTGCCAACCTCTGCCAGTGCACATTGCCACTCATATCTGGTGTCACAATAGCGTGCATTTAAAAACAAAAAACTTTTTTCACTGTTATAGATTGAATAGCAGTTAGTTGTCTTCAAGCGGGTGCGTCAGGCCTACAGCGTGTACTCTGCTAACCTCTACCACTGCACAGTGCCACTCATATCTGGTCTCACAGTAGCTTGTACGCATAGTACCACTAATACAAAAAAAAAATGACAGGCAGAGGCAGGCCACCCCACAGGGGCCATCGTGGTCGTGGTGCTGTGATTCCCTTTGGCCCTAGAATAATTCCCAGTTTTCAGAGGCCACGTACCCTGAACTTGAAAAGTTCTGAGGACAAAGTTGACTGGCTAACACAGGACACCCAATCTTCTACAGCTTCCGCTCGGAACCTTGACGCACCATCCTCCTCCAGCTTAGCTTCGGGCACCTTTCAAAATACCACTCACCCGCCTGCCGCCACCAACAACACTAGCACCACAGCCGCTTCACTTGGTATGTCAGAGGAGTTATTCACACATCCGTTTGAAGAAATGAGTGATGCGCAACCATTATTGCCAGAGGATGTAGATAACAGGGATATGTTTCAGGCAGGCAGCATTACACACATGGACGTACGGTGTGATGATGATGATGTTGTACCTGCTGCTGCTTCATTTGCTGAGTTGTCAGATACAAGTGAAGCGGTTGATGATGATGATGCATCCATGGATGTTACGTGGGTGCCCGCTCGGCAAGAAGAACAGGACGAAAGTTCAGATAGGGAGACAGAGAGGAGGAGGAGGAGACGAGTTTGAAGCAGAGGGAGGTCGTCGCAAGGAGCTAGTGACACAGTCAGACAGCATGCATCGGCACCCGGGGTCAGCCCGACAGCACGCCAATCAACGCATGCTGTTGCCACCACCAGAATGCCGTCATTGCAGAGCTCAGCAGTGTGGCATTTTTTTTTGTGTGTCTGCCTCTGACAACAGCGATGCCATTTGCAACCTGTGCCAAAAGAAACTGAGTCGTAGGAAGTCCAACACCCACCTAGGTACAACTGCATTGCGTAGGCTCATGATCGCACATCACAAACGCCTATGGGATCAACGCATGAGTACAAGCAGCACACAAACTCAAAGCCGCCATCCTCCTCCTGGTCCAGCATCTTCAGCCACGTCAACCACTGCTGTCCTCCTTGCTCCCTCTCAACCATCCGCCACTCCGTCTCTCGCCTTGAGCAGTTCCCGCTCATCTGCCCACAGTCAGGTGTCTGTCAAGGACATGTTTGAGCGTAAGAAGCCAATGTCACAAAGCCACCCCCTTGCCCAGCGTCTGACAGCTGGCTTGTCCGAACTATTAGCCCGGCAATGTTTTTATTTATTTTTTAATTCTTTATTTTTGCAGTGCAAAAAATCCTAACAGCAGGCGTGTGGTGCCCCAATAGCATTCCTCACGCTGATCATCAACATTTTTAACAATGGGGTTTTCATAAATCCGTGCACATTTTTTTGTTATTTATGTCGAGATTGTCCACGTTTACACATTACACTGAGTATACAATTAAAATGTGGTCCTAGTTTAGTTGAGCAGGTCTAACGAAACCTTGGCGGCACAATGCATTATAAACTTTATGGAGCATTCAATCTAGGCACTGGCTTATCTAACTGATCTAGGACACTTGAATACAAATGTAACATTGCTAACTATAGTATAAAATATTCAAAGATCTTGTTACGTGAAACTATGTGTACACAGCTAGGGGGCATCATACAGCAGTTAGCATCGCTAATTGTGCATAGGGAAATCACAGCTGGCTTTCAATACCATAACAGCTAGGAAAAGCATTTTTCGTTGATATGCATTTTTATTTCTTCTTAGATAACAAAAAAAATCTGAGACGACATTGGCAGGGCTATTCACTTGTGTGATCTGTAATTTGAATGTTAATTTGAACTGTGGGGCACAAGAACTTGAATAGAAAACATCTTTAAGCCAACTATGTTTTCACTATGCTTAGTGAATAACTAACATTAACGAGTCGGATTAAACGCACTCTGCACTCGAGGTATGATCTGTTTAAATGACCCCACTCTGGGCCCTAAATGGTAAAACATTTCACATGGGCATACGAAAGGTACACATGGCAATTAAAATCAGAAAATATGTAAAACATTTTTAGATATACTGGAAATTAGTACACCAATACGATTAAGCACGTTGATTAATAAAATAAAGAAATGTTAATCTATCAAAGCGGCTTGAGAAAATATATGTTTAAAAAGATACAAAAATGTCAAAATCTGCTTATAACAAAGAAATACTGCCTTAAAATTCAAAATGCAAGTATGAAAATTAGCACACACAAGCTATCTACCAAATGTGAAAACTATTATTTAGCTTTTCCCCCAACTAAAAGTAACATATTACAGCGTTTACTATATTCAGTGCAATATCTAAAGGAAGTACTGGCTAAAAAAATCAATGCAAAACTAGCAAAGTTGTAAAAAACTGTATTAAGTCGGTTGTTTTCTTTTTATCTGGTGAATAAAATGTTTCTACATTATATCACACAGCTATTTGTCGTCTTCAAAAAATTCTTCTTGTGGTTTTGTCTTTCTGTACTTTCAGGAGTCATGTTTGCACGTTTTTTTTTAAGAATTTGCCAGGAATCTATTTTTGAAGTTGTTACCCTTCTCTTGACATGATCAATGACCTGAGGGTCTCTGTAAGCAGGGTTGACCTGTTAGTCCCGTTTTCCATTCAAGTTGTGCATGATGTCCCGGCTAGGTTTCCAGGGACAAATGTTGGAGCCTCGGCGTTGCCCCAATATGGAGGTAGCTTGAAGTTTGCTGGAGGCTTCGATGTGAGTAGCGAGTCCAGGGGGAGTTGCCCCAGGATTCCCTCTGCCTCCTGCATGTTGCGTACGGTATGCCTGGCGTACGCATGGCGACATCTCGCTTCAGTAGTTAGGACTAGCCCCCCTAGCCCGCCAGCTTTTACCATACAAGCTGGTGGAGTCTGAGGCGTTCAAAAAATCTGTAGCTATTGGGACACCGCAGTGGAAGGTACCCGGCCGAAATTTCTTTTCAAAAAAGGCGATCCCCAACCTGTACTCGATTGTGCAAAAGGAAGTAATGGCATGTCTGGAACACAGTGTTGGGGCAAGGGTCCATCTGACCACTGATACCTGGTCTGCAAAGCATGGTCAGGGCAGGTATATCACCTACACTGCGCATTGGGTAAACCTGCAGAGGAGTTGGTGACACCGTCACGACTTGCAGGCAGGCCTGCTGCCACCTCCCCTACTCCTCCTACTCCATCCTCTTCCATAACCTCCTCGGCTGAGTCCTCTTCTGCTGCTGCTTCTTGCTCCACATCAACAGCACCCCACCAGCTCCCCAGGTGCTATTCCACATCCCTATTCTGCTCTGTGTCAGTGTGTATCATGGTCTCTGAGGACAGGTGTGAATCCATATCTGCCAAGTGACCCTATGTAGGGGTAACAGTCTCTATTCTGCTCTGTGTCAGTGTGTATCATGGTCTCTGAGGACAGGTGTTAATCCATATCTGCCAAGTGACCCTATGTAGGGGGAACAGTCTCTATTCTGCTCTGTGTCAGTGTGTATCAGCAGAGGCGGCTCTCTAATTAGGCGGTTTAGGCGGCCGCCTAAGGCCTCGCGCTGTAGGGGGCCTCGCGGCCACCTAAACCGCCTGTTGGCAGAGTGTGTCAGGTCCTCGGTCAGTGACCGAGGACCTGACACCAGGAGGGGGCCCGGCGGCTTGCCCGGTATGCCGCCGGGTGCGAGGCCCCTCCTGGCTGCCCGGCCACCATCGCAGACACTGGTCTGCAGCTCCACAGTGTGCAGAGCTGCAGACCATGTGACTCGCGAGAATTGGCCAATCAGAGCGTTGCCACGGGTTACCACGGCAATGCTCTGAAATCTCGCGAGATTACACGGTCTGCAGCACTGAGGAGCTGCAGACCGTGAGCAGTGGCCACCGGACCACCAGGGAGCCCACTGGACCACCAGGGAAAGGTAGGCTCTCCCTCCCCATCACCCCCCCACCACCCTCAGGCTCACCCCCCACCACCATCACCCCCACCACCCTCAGCCTCACCCCCACTACCACCATCACCCCCCACCACCATCACCCCCACCACCCTCAGCCTCACCCCCCACCACCACCATCACCCCCCACCACCCTCAGCCTCACCCCCCACCACCACCATCACCCCCCACCACCCTCAGCTTCACCCCCCCACCATCACCCCACCACCCTCAGCCGCACCCCCCCACCACCATAACCCCCCACCACCCTCAGCCTCACCCCCCACCACAACCATCACCCCCCACCACCCTCAGCCTTACTCCCCACCACCATCACCCTCAGCTTCACCCCCCACCACCCTAAGCCTCACCCCCACCACCCCTCCTCCGCCTCACCCCCACCACCATCACCCCTCCTCACCATCACCCCCCACCACCCACCATCACCACCCTCAGCCTCACCACCATCACCCCCCACCACCCTCACCCCTCCCCACCATCACCCCCCCACCCTCACCCCTCCCCACCCTCCCCACCCTCACCCCTCCCCACCCTCACCCCCACCACCCTCAGCTTCACCCCCACCACCCTCACCCCCCACCACCATCACCACCCTCAGTCTCACCCCCACCACCCTCAGCTTCACCCCACCACCATAACCCCTCCCCACCCTCAGCCTCACCCCACCACCCTCAGCCTCACCCCACCACCCTCAGCCTCACCATCCCCCATAACCCCTCCCCACCCTCAGCCTCACCCCCCACCACCCTCAGCCTCACCATCCCTCATAACCCCTCCCCACCTTCAGCCTCACCCCCACCACCCTCACCATTACCCCTTCACCCTCAGCCTCACCCCCACCACCCTCAGCCTCACCATCCCCCATAACCCCCCACCACCCTCAGCCTCACCATCCCCATCACCCCTCACCACCCTCAGCTTCACCACCCACCACCACCCTCAGCATCACCCCCCTCAGCATCACCCCCCTCAGCATCACCCCCCTCAGCATCACCCCCTCAGCCTCACCCCCCACCACCCTCAGCATCACCCCTCACCACCCTCAGCATTACCCCCCACCACCCTCAGCATCACCACCCTCAGCCTCCCCCACTCAACATCACCCCCTCCTTCTCACATCACCCCCCTCTCACTCTCACATTACCCCCCACTCTCACATTACCCCCCACTCTCACATTACCCCCCCACTCTCACATTACCCCCACACTCTCACATTAGCCCCCCACACTCTCACATTAGCCCCCCCACTCTCACATTAGCCCCCCACTCTCACATTAGCCCCCCCACTCTCACATTAGCCCCCCACGCTCACATTAGCCCTCCACTCTCACATTAGCCTCCCACTCTCACATTACCCCCTCTCACTCTCACATTACCCCCTCTCACTCTCACATTACCCCCTCTCACTCTCACATTACTATCACCCCCCGCTCCCTCTCACATTACCATCACCCCCGCTCCCTCTCACATTACCATCACCCCCGCTCCCTCTCACATTACCATCACCCACCGCTCCCTCTCACATTACCATCACCCCCCGCTCCCTCTCACATTACCATCACCCCGCGCTCCCTCTCACATTACCATCACCCCCTGCTCCCTCTCACATTACCATCACCCCCCGCTCCCTCTCACATTACCATCACCCCCCGCTCCCTCTCACATTACCATCAACCCCCGCACCCTCTCACATTACCATCAACCCCCTGCTCCCTTTCACCATCACCCCCCGCTCCCTCTCACCATCACACCCCCCGCTCCCTCTCACCATCACACCCCCCGCTCCCTCTCACCATCACACCCCCCCGCTCCCTCTCACCATCACACCCATCCGCTCCCTATCACCATCACACCCCCCGCTCCCTCTCACCATCACAACCCCCCCGCTCCCTCTCACCATCACAACCCCCCGCTCCCTCTCACCATCACACCCCCCGTTCCCTCTCACCATCACACCCCCCGCTCCCTCTCACCATCACACCCCCCGCTCCCTCTCACCATCAGCTACCCCATACACATAGGGTCTCAGACAAAAACGCAAACATGCTCACAGAGACACACACAAGGATACTCTCTGTCAGACACACTCTCAGGCACATACACAGGTAGACAGTGCATCAATGTGTATATGTGACACTTTTTTGTTAGTGGGGCCTCATGTTTGCGTTTCGCCTAAGGCCTCATAAAGTCTAGAGCCGCCTCTGTGTATCAGGGATCCTTAGGATAGGTGTCAATCCATATCTGCCAAGTGACCCTATGTACAGGGAACAGTCTCTATTCTGCTCTGTGTCAGTGTGTATCATGGGTTCTGAGGACAGGTTTCAATCCATATCTGCCAAGTGACCCTATGTAGGGGGAACAGTCTCTATTCTGCTCTGTGTCAGTGTGTATCAGGGGCTTTGAGGACAGGTGTCAATCCATACCTGCCAAGTGACCCTATGTAGGGGTAACAGTCTCTATTCTGCTCTGTGTCAGTATGTATCATGGGCTCTGAGGACAGGTGTCAATCCATAGCTGCCAAGTGACCTTATGTAGGGGGAACAGTCCCTATTCTGCTCTGTGTCAGTGTGTATCAGGGGCTTTGAGGACAGGTGTCAATCCATATCTGCCAAGTGACCATATGTAAAGGGAACAGTCCCTATTCTGCTCTGTGTCAGTGTGTATCATGGGCTCTGAGGACAGGTGTCAATCCATACCTGCCAAGTGACCTTATGTAGGGGTAACAGTCTCTATTCTCCTCTGTGTCAGTGTGTATCATGGGCTCTGAGGACAGGTGTCAATCCATATCTGCCAAGTGACCCTATGTAGGGGGAACAGTCCCTATTCTGCTCTGTGTCAGTGTGTATCAGGGGCTTTGAGGACAGGTGTCAATCCATATCTGCCAAGTGACCCTATGTAGGGGGAACAGTCCCTATTCTGCTCTGTGTCAGTGTGTATCATGGTCTCTGAGGACAGGTGTCAATCCATACCTGCCAAGTGACCCTATGTAGGGGTAACAGTATCTATCCTGCTCTGTGTCAGTGTGTATCATTGGCTCTGAGGACAGGTGTCAATCCATATCTGCCAAGTGACCCTATGAAGGGGGAACAGTCCCTATTCTGCTCTGCGTCAGTGTGTATCAGGGGCTTTGAGGACAGGTGTCAATCCATATCTGCCAAGTGACCCTATGTAGGGGGAACAGTCCCTATTCTGCTCTGTGTCAGTGTGTATCATGGTCTCTGAGGACAGGTGTCAATCCATACCTGCCAAGTGACCCTATGTAGGGGTAACAGTCTATATTCTGCTCTGTGTCAGTGTGTATCAGGGGCTTTGAGGACAGGTGTCAATCCATATCTGCCAAGTGACCCTATGTAGGGGGAACAGTCCCTATTCTGCTCTGTGTCAGTGTGTATCATGGTGTCTGAGGACAGGTGTCAATCCATACCTGCCAAGTGACCCTATGTAGGGGTAACAGTCTCTATTCTGCTCTGTGTCAGTGTGTATCATTGGCTCTGAGGACAGGTGTCAATCCATATCTGCAAAGTGACCCTATGAAGGGGGAACAGTCCCTATTCTGCTCTGCGTCAGTGTGTATCAGGGCTTTGAGGACAGGTGTCAATCCATATCTGCCAAGTGACCCTATATAGGGGGAACAGTCCCTATTCTGCTCTGTGTCAGTGTGTATCATGGTCTCTGAGGACAGGTGTCAATCCATACCTGCCAAGTGACCCTATGTAGGGGGAACAGTCTCTATTCTGCTCTGTGTGAGGAGGAGGAATGGGAAATGAGTAGCTCGGCATCCAACCTTGTGCAAATGGGGTCTTTCATGCTGTCGTGCCTGTTGAGGGACCCTCGTATAAAAAGACTGAAGGAGAACGACCTGTGCTGGGTGTCCACGCTACTAGACCCCCTGTAAAAGCAGACAGTGGCGGAAATGTTACCGAATTACAAGTCGGAAAGGATGCAGCATTTCCAAAATAAATTAAAAAGTATGCTTTACACAGCGTATAAGGGTGATGTCACAGCACAACGGGAATCTAACAGTGGAAGTGGTGAAAGTCATCCTCCTCCTCCCACGACCACGCCATATCTGCCAAGTGACCCTATGTAGGGGGAACAGCCCCTATTCTGCTCTGTGTCAGTGTGTATCAGGGATCCTTAGGATAGGTGTCAATCCATATCTGCCAAGTGACCCGATGTAGGTGGGACAGTCCCTATTCTGCTCTGTGTCAGTGTGTATCAGGGTCTCTGAGGACAGGTGTCAATCCATATGTCAAGGTGTCAATATGTCATATGTCAGGTGTCAATCCATATCCATTGCGATTTAGGAATGTTTGGTGATTTCTGCCCTTTATGGATTAAAACCAGACTCTGCATCAACTGTGTAATTTTCCATGGGAGTTTTGCCATGGATCCCCCTACGGCAAGCCACAGTCCAGGTGTTAGTCCCCTTGAAACAACTTTTCCATCACTTTTGTGGCCAGAAACAGTCCCTGTGGGTTTTAAAATTCGCCTGCCTATTGAAGTCAATGGCGGTTCGCCCGGTTCGCCGGTTCGCGAATGTTTGCGGAAGTTCCCGTTCGCCATACGCGAACCGAAAATGTCGTGCTCGCGACATCACTAATTACTGAAGGTTTAAAGGTTATACCACAACCAGTCATTGTGGTATAAAATAAGATCAGAGACTGGGTTACAAAAAATATATATTTTTTTTTAGATTTTAGAAAAACACATTTTTTCTAAAATTAGAATATGCATTAAGGAATTTTTAATTTAAAAAAAGTATACATTTACTAATCTGCCCTGCTACTCCCCAGACCCACAATAACTCCTCCCATACACACACTGCCCCCTAACACACTGCCCCCACTAACACACTTCACCCCTCACACACTGCCCCCCACACACCATGTACCCCTCACATACATTGTACCCCCCACACACATTGCCTCCCCACGCACACAATATCCTCCAACACACACACAATGTACTCCTCACATGCACAACGTACACCTAACAGAGTGCTGTAGTGGTTATTGTGCCTGGGTTGTTTCTTTAAATAATCTACCAGTGCCCCTCCCAAGATTAGTTTCTGGATCTGCCCTGGATCTGCCCCTGACCGGGAAACATTTTTGCTGAACAGGGGCCCGTGTATGCCACAGCTTGAAATTAGGAACCAGTTAGACTAAAAACCACTGAAGGAAGGTATGTAGAAGAGAACTGCCTCAGTGAAAATATTTGCTCAGTATTTATAGATGAAAATGAAGGAAAGGGACCTTGGTTAAAAAAAGTGATTAGTTACATGAGTTTGGGCAGACTACATAGGCCGAATGGTTCTTATCTGACGTCAAATTCTATGTTTCTATGTTTCTATGTTTACAACAGAGAAGGTTCTATTTCAACTGTGTAAAGTAAAGACAAATAAGTCGATGGGGCCTGATCGGATACACCCAAAGTTATTAAAATAACTTTAAAGGCGGAGCCTGACCATCATGGTGAGAGGTTGCACGTCACATGAGCTCCAGGAGATATCTTGTAAACTGAACTCAGCCGACACAGCTTCAATTGCCTGTCATCCCACTAAGGCGATCCTGAGGCCTAAGGAAGCACGAGAGCAAAGGAGGCAGCCGATCTCTTAACCCGACCTGCCAGAGAAAGCAACAGTGAGCTGCTCCTCCACCACCACCAGTGTAGTATATTCCAGTTCATTAAGCTACCCATTGATACATACCTTGATACAATATCAGAGACTAGATTTAATGTCCAAGATGGTGACAGAGCTCGACTCAATGAGGCATGTGAGGCCTCGACTGGACTTTCTGCAATATTTTTGGGCAGTTATTATAATGCAGTTATTAAAATAGCTTAGTGGTGTACTAGCAAAACCACTAACGGATTTATTTAACTAATCATTGTTAACAGGAGTAGACCCAGAAGATTAGAAGTTAGAGAATCAACATTCACAAGAAAGGTAGTAGGGAGGATTTGGGCAACTATAGGCCAGTAAGCCTTACTTCAGTAGTGGGGTAAGCAATGGAAACCATGTTAAAGGATAGGATTGTTGAACATCTAAAATCACATGGATTTCAAGATCAGAGACAACATGGGTTTACTTCAGGAAGATCATGCCAAACTAATCTTATTGATTTTTTTGATTGGGTAACAAAAATAATAGATCAGGGTGGTGCAGTAGACATTGCTTACCTAGATTTCAGTAAGGCTTTTGACACTATCGCACATAGAATGCTTATCAATAAACTGCAATCTTTAAGTTTGGATTCCAATATTGTTAAATGAGTTAGGCAGTGGCTGGGTGACAGGCAACAGACACGTGTAGTCAATTGAGTATATTTAAAGCATGGTCTTGTTACCAGTGGGGTACCTCTGGGATCTGTACTTGGACCCATTCTATTTCTTTTTTTTATTAGTGATATTGCATTAGGTCTTGAAGGTAAGGCTTGTATTTTTGCTGTTGACACTAAGATATGTAAGAGGGTTGATGTTCCAGGAGGGATAAGTCAAATGGCAAATGATTTAGGTAAACTAGAAAAATGGTCAGAGCTGTGGCAGCTGACATTTAATGAGGATAAGTGCAAGATAATGCATCTGGGATGTAAAAACCCAAAGGCAGAGTACAGACTATATGATAGAGTCCTAACCTCAACATCTGAGGAAGAGATTTGAGGGTAATTATTTCAGATGACTTAAAGAACAGACAATGTAATAGAGTAGCAGGAAATGCTAGTAGAATACTTGGTTGTATAGGAAGAGGTATTAGCAGTAGAAAGAGGGAAGTGCTCATGCCATTGTATAGAACACTGGTGAGACCTCACTTGGACGCTGTACTGGAGAACGTATCTTCAGACGGATATTGATTACCAGGAAAAGTTAAAGGATCTTAACATGTATAGCTTGGAGGAAAGACGAGACAAGGGGAATATGATAGAAACATTTAAATATATAAAGGGAATCAACACAGTAAAGGAGAAGAGTATATGTGTCAGCATGCATGCAATGAATAATGTCTGGTGTCCTGTACCATTGTGTGAGTAGTTTGTAACTTAGCTCCTGCTTACCAAGCTTTTAAATCACTTCAAGAACTCTGGGACCATGCCGGCTGAGATGCTACTAGCCCATATAATCACGTTGCCAAAACCCGGCAAGCCACCTACGGAATGTGCCAATTTGAGACCCTTTTCACTTTTAACCTTTAAGGACCAAACTTCTGGAATAAAAGGGAATCATGACATGTCACACATGGCATGTGTCCTTAAGGGGCTAAAACCCATGCTGATCAAAATGGTCTCCCCTGAACAAGCGGGATTTGTTCCCTCAAGACAACCAGGAGACAATACCAATCATTTCTTGAATCTACTTAACTGGGCCCAAACTAGTGAACAACAAGGCGTATTACTAGCCTTGGATGCCGAAAAGGTGTTTGATATCTTGAATTGGGCATACATGAGAGCGGTACTGTTGAGGATGGGTTTCCCTTCCCCCTTCTTGGACTGCATTCTAGCCCTATATTCACACCCCTCTGCAAAAGTGTATAATTTGGGTTTTCTGTCAAGCCCATTCCATATTACCAATGGAACCAGGCAGGGATGCCCTCTTTCCCCACTAATCTCCATTCTATGTCTGGAACCCCTGGTAAGACATATTAAAACCTATAAGACAATACACGGCCTACACACACCAACAGGTGAAATGAAAGTGGCACTCTTTGCAAACAATGTCCTAATGTTCATAACAGACCCTGCCATATCGCTTCCACACCTTATGACCTTGCTAAACAGATGCGGACAGGTCTCCTACTATAAAAAATATTCTAAAAAATCCCAAGCACTGGCACTACAACTACCCGCACAAACCTTACAAAACCTACAATCCGCTTACCTATTTGACTGGCGCACAACATCAATATCCAATCTTGGCATAAAACTCCCTAGGACACGCAACTTGATAGTCAAAGAAAATCACATCCCACTTATACTGAAACTGGACTTGCAACTCAAATCATTGGAAGGATAAGGGAACATCATGGCTAGGATGTATAAACACTGTAGAAATTATGGTACTACCATATATCTTATATCTCTTCTGAACCCTACCCATTGCCCTACCAAAACACTCCTGAAGAAATTCCAAACAGTTATCAATGCACACATTTGGAAGAGGAAACCCCCGTAAATAGTGCAAAACTTGCTATGGCGACCATTCACGAAAGGTGGCCTAAGCATACCAAATGTACATTTATACTATAAGGTTTCGATACTCGCACAAGGCATATCAATCCTTGAGAGAACTTCGCCCCCAGTATGGCTAGCATTAGAAAATGCATGTATGACCTGTGGTACAGTAAACACGCCCTTTGGGCTGGCTTCGCAAGACTCAAACAGAATCGTAATATACTGCCCTCCACAAAACTACTATTACGCACATAGGGACAGATATTACCCACACTCAAAGTAGAGAAGGCCCTATTGCACGAGGCACCAATTCAGACTATTGCCTCCTTTACAACAGATATGTGTTTAGACCCCTGGATAAAGCAAGGTGTTCTATATGTAGTTTCCCTATACAACCATGCAGGCATTAAGCCATTTCTCCAACGTCAGAGGATATATTCCCTACCATCTTGGGAACTATTCACATACCTGCACATCAAAAAAATTATGCATGCAGCATCGCTTACAATGCAGGATAGCACACATATGCCACCCTCTGTTCAAAAATGCATGGGGAAACTTCCGTACATAAAACCCTATCCTTGTGCTACAACACTCTTATGACCTTGGGAGATAATGACAAACTATCCTATATGCAACATTGGGAAAAGGACCTGGGTAAGCAAATCCTGCCAGCAGCTTGGCACCAGGCACTAAAGACCACCAAACGGGCCTCTAGAAGCCTAGCACATTGGGAGGCGTTTTGGAAATTAACTATGAGATGGTATATGGTACCTGCAAGACTAGCTGGCATGCCCGCCAAGTGCTGGAGATGCATCCATCAGGACAGGAAGGCACCCACCCGCATATTTTCTGTGACTGTCCAAAAATCATTCCCCTATGGCACGCAGTGTAAAATATTGCAGCAATAAAATAAAACAATACCTTGGTTGTCAGGATGGGATCCTGACAATTACCTAATTGTTCTGACTTGGCTATTTTGATCTAAATTTTGTAAGTTAGTGTTTGTCACTTTAACTGTTTGTTCAGTAAAGAAGACCCTGCATATGCAATTTATATTTAATTTCGCAATTAAGAAAGACAGCACGCATTTATTTTCCCTTCAAATCGCATTTTTTTTCTAAATTGATAATTGAGTTATCTATATGCTAGGTTTTTTTGTCACTACCATGAGATAATAAATTAAAATGTGTCATTCATTGTCTGTCAGATAGTCTAGTAGTTCAATGTTCCTTCTGATAAAATGATGATATTGTTTATATTATCATCCAGACAATCTAAACTGTGCTTGGACAGGATGTATAAATGCCATCCTTGAACAAAACAGATATTGCATTGATTATGAAATGAAATAATAACATACCCCACAAGAATTCCTATTATGATGATGTTCAGATATCAGCCAATTAAATGTCCTAAGTAGCTGACAAGACAGAAAGTTAAAGGGATCTTTATGCTGTCTCAGCAGAAGCTATTTTTTTCCATGAACAGATTGCAGGCGAACATGGTTTCAGAACAGAGAATAGAGCAGGTAACGCAGCGACTATGAGGTCTCAATCAGATAAACTGACGTCTATGACAGATAGCTCTCTCTACAGTGGAGTCACTAAACCTGCTTTTCTTTCTCACGGGAATGATCTGCAACTATTAAAGTATCTTTAAAACAGCTACTGAAATGCAGTTTGAGACTCATTCACGGCTTGAAACAAGATCACATTTACAGTGAAAGGCTGAGTCTTAAATGGCTCGGATTCTGAAGTCAGTATTCCTTATCGCTGTTCTACAATAGCTTAAATCAGGTGTTTTATTTATTTAAGATACAAATATATCCATGAATAGTCATTCATCATTAACCCACTTGGCCATTTGTATTCTTTGTGAGCAGAACCATTTGTGTAAAGTAATTGCCTGGGAGGATTTAAATGGAATTCCCGAGCAGTAATGAAGTACGTTCTACAAACTCCTGTTCACTGATACTATGTCACATGATGGTGGGAGAAAAAAAAAAAAAAGGAACACAAAGCTTAACATAAAATATCTATGAAATCAACTAAAACTGAATTAGATACCAGCATTTACCAGGACATCTAACGTTGTTTACTTTATTTGGGGAGAGGGGATTCACGTCAATTCATAAAAAAAAATATTTAAATAAATGCAAATGGAATAAAATGTAAAATTAAAAATGTAAACAGTGCAACTAATGTCTAGGTTAGATGAAATTCCATATGATTTTCCATGAAGATTAAAAACTGAACTGTATGTATAATTTAGAGGACCAAATAATTTAGAAATACATTATTTTATTGAAAAGCAATATGTAGAGTGAAAGAACAAATAATATTTAGTAATGCATATATTCTTTAGGATTTAAAAAATGCAGTGTATTAAAATGTAAAATTTGTGTTTATTTAGCTTTTTAAGCATTTAGAAAGGATAGATAGATAGATAGATATAAGTTAAGTTTTTTCCCCCCGAGTTCTGGTTAATAAAAGACAGGAAAAATTAACTATTTTACTTCCAGGATTTTGAGTATCCTACTGCTTTGCTTTAAAATTCAACTGAAACTGATTGGAATATAAAATTGTCTGTACACAGAAACTATAATTATTTTTTTCTGAGCTTGCATTTCATATTTTAAAATGGATATCTGGGACACTGTTTCTTGTCTTTAGGGATTTTTAAAGATACAGAAGACCAATCTTCATAACTTCAAGACCTTACTGAGAATACATTATTGATATTCGGCTCCACGTCTCTCTCAGTGGGTATTGGGTATCAGCAGCCTCGAAGGTTGGCGCCAACCTTTCTCTCATGTGCACCACAAACCAGAATTAATTGCAAATCAATCGAACAAGGTACAACTGATCAGTAAACCAATTAGTAATTTTAGCTGTTCATCCTATCTTCATTTACCTGGCTTTGAGGAATTTTCCTGTTGCATGGTTTATTTTGCATTTTTTTAATTTTATTATTCTTATATGTCCTTGTAAGTGCATTTCTGAAATAAATGTAAATTTGCATTTTTTTGGTTTGCCTTTTGTATATTTGCTACTTGTCTTACTATGTATAGATTCTTGCAAAAATTTAATTTAAAAAAGAAAATAGACAATTGTCATGTTTATGTGCGTTAACTATCATATATCATCTATTTTTTATATGTAATTAATAATTCTGATGTATTTGATACTTTACTAGGACAAGTTCATATTATCTGATCAAACATATGCTACTTACACTAATGAAAAATATCAAATTATTAAAATAATTATTACATAAACCATGATATATGTTTCTAAAAAGGTTCATATGAAAATGGTATATGTATACATATAGTAACTTACTATATTTAACCCTTAAAGGACAAAATATTACACACTGCCTCATCACAGACCGAGTAGGGAGGGTATGTAGTTTATTTATACAGTAGTGGGATATTGCCAATACCCGGCCCACAAATTAAAATAAAGGGGATGTCATGAATATGAGCGGACTCTAGTCTTGTTAGGGTACGTGGTTATTTGTTGCAATAACTGTAGTATTACAAAGATATGGCATGGGATGTACTGATAATATACAGGTGATACTCGAAAAATTAGAATATCGTGCAAAAGTTCATTTATTTCGGTAATGCAACGTAAAAGGGGAAACTAATATATGAGATAGACGCATTACATGCAAAGCAAGATAGTTCAAGTGGTGATTTGTCATATGTGCAATGATTATGGCTTACAGCTCATGAAAAGCCCAAATCCACAATCTCAGTAAATTAGAATATTCCATGCAATCAATAAAACATGGAGTGTACATAGAACAATATCAGACCTCTGAAAAGTATAAGCATGCATATGGACTCAGTACTTGGTTTGGGCCCCTTTTGCAGCAATTACTGCCTCAATGCGGCGTGGCATGGAAGCTATCAGCCTGTGGCACTGCTGTGTTATGGAAGACCAGGATGCTTCAATAACGGCCTTCAGCTCTTCTGCATTGTTCGGTCTCATGTCTCTCATCTTTCTCTTGGCAATGCCCCATACATTCTCTATGGGGTTCAGGTCAGGTGAGTTTGCTGGCCAATCAAGCACAGTAATCCCACGGTCATTGAACCAGGCTTTGGTGCTTTTGGCAGTGTTGGCAGGTGCCAAGTCCTGCTGGAAAATTAAGTCAGCATCCCCATAAAGCTTGTCTGCGGAAGGAAGCATGAAGTGCTCCAAAATCTCCTGGTAGACAGCTGCATTGACTCTGGACTTAATGAAGCACAGTGGACCAACACCAGCAGATGACATGGCTCCCCAATTCAACACAGACTGTGGAAACTTCACACTGGACTTCAAGCATTGAGCAACAGACCAAGTCTGTTTTTCTTTAGCCCAGGTAAGATGCTTCTGACGTTGTTTGTAGTTCAGAAGTGGCTTGACAAGAGGAATACGACATCTGAAGCCCATGTCCAGGATCCATCTGTGTGTGGTGGCTCTTGATGCATTGACTCCAGCCTCAGTCCACTCCTTGTGAAAGTCCCCAACACTTTTGAATGGATTTTTCCTGACAATCCTCTCCAGGCTGCTGTCATCCCTGCTGCTTGTGCACCTTTTTCTTACACACTTTTCCCTTCCACATAACTTTCTATTAATGTGCTTTGATACAGCACTTTGGGAACATCCAACTTCCTTCGCAATTACCTTTTGAGGCTTTCTCTCCTTATGAAGGGTGTCAATGATGGTTTTCTGCACAACTGTCAGGTCAGCAGTCTTCCCCACGATTGTGATTCCTACTGAACCAGACCGAGAGACCATTTAAAGGCTCAGACACCCTTTTCAGGTGTTATGGCTTACTTAGCTGATTAGAGTGGGACACTGTGAGCCTAGAATATTGCACCTTTTCACAATATTCAAATTTACTGAGATTGTCGATTTGGGATTTTCATGAGCTGTAAGCCATAATCATCGCACTTATGACAAATCACTGCTTGAACTATCTTGCTTTGCTTGTAATGCGTCTATCTCATATATTAGTTTCCCCTTTTACGTTGCATTACTGAAATAAATTAACTTTTGCACGATATTCTAAAGTTAGTGAACATTTGGATGTAATTGCTGGTTGATCCTTCTTTGGCAACCAAGAGTTTACGGTAGGTGTGCTTTAGAACTGCATAGCTTTCAGGAATAATTTTGTACAACTCTTACTTACAGAACCCTCTGATAATATTGTAAAGCGCTATGGAATCTGTTGGCGCTATATAAATGGCAATAATAATAACTGCTTCAGTTTTTTTATATTCTTAGGATGTCTGGCCTGAACAGCTCTCTTGAGGTAATTGCACAGCATGTCTATGGGGTTAAGATTTGGGCTCTGACTGGGCAACTCCAAAAGGTGGATATTTGTTTTTTGAAGCCATTCTGTAGTGCATTCAATGCCATCTGTCAGCAGTTCTGGCGGAAACTGAGGAGGCGGAGGAGGCACTCTGCAGGTTCCTGTGGCTCAGCCTGCTTGCAAAGTTGCTGTCTGGACACCCCCTACTGATAGACCATAGCCACCCCCTGCCAGGGCCGGACTGGCCCACCCAGATACTGGGAAATTTCCCGGTGGGCCGCGGCACCTGGGGGGCTGGTCCGGCGGCACACTCTGAGGTGATTACTTACCTTGCGGACGGCGGCCCCATCTCCTGTGCTGACAGCTATGCTGCTGTCAGTATCAGTGAGTGTGCCGGGCGGCCGCCTAAGCGATCCGGCGGCACACTCACTGATAATGACAGCCGTGCAGCTGTCAGCACAGGAGGACTGAGGGAGGGGGCGGAGCTAACTACCAAGCTCCCTCGCGGTTCCCATAATTCCCAGCATCTACACATCATAGAGTAGAGATTACTCTATGATTTGTAGATGCTGGGAATTATGGGAACCGCGAGGGAGCCCCCTCCCTCAGTCCTCCTGTGAAAAGGTCAGAAGGGACACGGAAGCGAAAGGGGGGGCAAATAGAGGTGAATGGGGGGGACAAATAGAGGGGTCGAGGGGGGGGGGGAAATAGAGGAGAATGGGGGGACAAATAGAGGGGAGGGGAGGAAAATAAAGGGGAAGGTGGGAGACAAATAGAGGGGAAGGGGGGAGACACATAGAGGGGAAGGAAGCAAATTGAGGGGAAGGGGGGGGACAAATAGAAGGGAAGGGGACAAATAATAGAGGGGAAGGGGGGACAAATAGAGGGGAAGGGGGGGCAAATAGAGGGGAATGGGGGGACAAATAGAGGGGAGGGGGGCAAGTAGAGGGGAAGGGGGGAGACAAATAGAGGGGAAGGGGGGAGACAAATAGAGGGGAAGGGGGTGAGACAAATAGAGGGGAAGGGGCGGACAAATAGAAGGGAAGGGGGGACAAATAGAGGGGAAAGGGGGGCAAATAATAGAGGGGAAGGGGGAGACAAATAGAGGGGATGGGGGGACAAATAGAGGGGAAGGGGGAAGACAAATAGAGGGGGAGGGGAGAGACAAATAGAGGGGTAATAGAAACACAGGGGAAGGGGGGACACAGAGACTGAGGGGTAATAGAAAGACATCAGGTTGGGGGGGACGACAAATAGACAGAGGGGTAAAAGAGAGACAGGGGATGGGGGGACAAAGAGGGGTAATAGAGACAGAGGGGTATTAGAGCGACATAGAGGTTGGGGGACAAAGAGAGGGGTATTAGAGAGACACAGGAGAAGGGGGGACACAGAGACAGATGGGGTAATAGAGAGACACAGGGGATGGGGGTACAAAGAGACAGTTGGGTAAGAGAGGGACACAGGGAGGAGATGGGGAAGAGAGACACAGGGAGGAGATGGGGAAGAGGGACACACTGAAGGTTTGTTGGGGGGACAAAAAGACATACAGTAGGGAAGGGGAACAAAGTGACACAAGATTTGTGGGAGGCAACGCTGGGCTGGGGATAAAGAGACAGAGAGTGGCTGGGAGAAGAGAAAGAGGCACAGAGTCTGGAGTTAGAAAGAGACACACAGATGAGATTTGGAAGGGGAGAAAGAGACAAAGTGGCTGGGGCTAAGAACAACCAAAAGGGGCTGGGGGAAAGAGAAATACAGAGGCTGGAGAAGGGTAAAAAGAAACACACAGGGACTGGGATGAAGTAAAAGATGCACAAGGGTTGCTGTAAGAGGAAAAAAAAGGAGACAATTGGAGACAAGACACACTAAACAAGGTAAAGGTAATAGACGTAAATTGATGTGATCCTGACAGTAATGCACATATATATATATATATATGCATGTATATTGATGTGTGTATTAGTAACATGTAATTATGCCTCTAATATTTACACATATAGTAATATACATTTATATATGCATAATACACACATAAAAATGAATCAGCAACTACCAGGTGCCTCTCCGTGCAATAACATAAACAAGAAGAATTGAGAGCACTCAATGGATTTAGTAAATCAACAAAATGTATTCAAATCAAACAGATATAGATCAACGTTTCGTGTAAATCAACAAAATGTATTCAAATCAAACACATATAGATCAACTTTTTTCCTAAACGGCTTTGCCGTTACTAGGCAACACCGGGTGTCTTTGCTTTACACCACTTCACGGCAGCTCACACGACAGTCCGTGGTTCGCGGTTTAATTCACACAGCAGGTTGGATAGACGGTGCACTTGGTGATTGGGTAAGTTTAACACTTGTGATGGTATTTATTCGATATTTGTACATGACACAGTATCTTGATAAAGACCGCTAGACGGTCGAAACGTTGATCTATATGTGTTTGATTTGAATACATTTTGTTGATTTACTAAATCCATTGAGTGCTCTCAATTCTTCTTGTTTATATATATATATATATATATATATATATATGTGTGTGTGTGTGTGTGTGTGTAATGAGCACGTATTGGCCCTGTCTTGTTGCTAGTTGCATACTCATGCACAATAACATATTCAAAGTGAAGAGCGCACCCATAGAACTTCAAAATTAACCAGATCACTTCATTTTTTTAGTTGTGCAACTGCAGACATTCAGCATTTCAGTACCATTACTAAAATGTCCTTAATAGGCCAAAGTAGTTGTACTGAAACATTGATTACATGCAAATGTACGTCTACTTAAAATAAAGGCGCTCTTTTGTTTATTTTTAAGCCCTATATGCGTTCCTTCGTTGGAGTAAGAGTTTTCAATTTCAAGTTATTTTTTTCACCCTCTATATCAGCACATTATGCTGGCGCAACGCATTATTGGGCTGGTATAGAATTTTTGTTCAGGGCTGATTTTAGTTCCCAGTCCGGCCCTGCTCCCTGCAAAGATCATAGCCACCTGCAGCCTCATGGACTTTGCCTTGTTGTGGGAAGGGAAGCCTTTGACTGGGGTGCTGATAGTGAGATGTGGATAGTTGGCGCGAGATGTGGAACCTAGGGAGACTTCTGTCACCTTTTATGCCTGCCTGGTTTATGTCTCTATGCCATGGTTATAGATAAATACACCAAATATGTCACTAGTCCTACCCCTTGCTCACTTTACCATGTCTTCACACTCAGTGAGCTCTGTTAAATATAGCTTTTAGTTTTTTCACTTTTATTTGCATTTATCTTGTGTTGTTAGCATGTTAATACTTCAACAACACTTACCACTTCTTGCATACCTGTTTATACTCACTATACTAGTGATCATAGCAGTATTCTCCAGGTTTAGCTTACCTAATTATTATTAAGCCTGTAATACCAGTGTCTATCTCAAGCCCTGTCTGTAAGCTTTTACCTATCGCAAACATCAGACATAAATATTATACACGTGATGTATTTTTACTGTTGTATGTTGGATATTATGTGGAGCCAGTGGAGATGGTTATGAGGACAAAGTAATGAAGAGTCCTTTAGAAAATGTTCATGTATAGCTTTTAGAGCCTGCACCTGTATAGTTATAGACTGTATAGCCTGTATAGCCTATGTACAATGGCTCTCCTCTAGTCCTACTGGTCCTGGCGCAAATGTCACTTTGTCACTTTGACATTACAAATAATGGTCCAGCACAGTAGTATAAGGGCACTCTGTAAAGTGCAATCCCAAGTCTGCGACCTGAGCTATTTGGCAGGATATGAAAAATATGGGGACTGCAATTATTATAATAATAGCATATTTAGATACCTTCTATGACTTTCACAACTTGTTGACTTTCTTGTTTACCTATATTCTTAGTTTGAATTAAGACTGTCTGTGGCTACATGGATTTTTTATTTTTTGCCCACTCATTTTGTAAGGTGAGATATCTCTACCCCCTTGAGCTGTGCACCACAAAACAGGATATTCCAAATTGGGGATAATTAAAGTTTTCACTTTAAATGTACTAAAACCTCCCCACACCCAATATAAAGTCTTGGATATATCTCCATGATTAAGTTTTCATTGAAGATTAAATTTATTCGACTTACGTTCTGCCACACTACAATTTGGTTTAGTACATTTGACTTACGTACGTTCGTTGACTTTCATATTCACTTTGGTTCAGTACATTCAGCCTACATTGCTGTACTTTGAGGCTTTGCTACTGTGGAGCATTTCCAGAAAGGAAGTAACACTGCATGTTGCTGGGGGTATTGTTGCTGGGGAGCACTGTTGTACTCAGAATCACTGCTTATTTCAGTGGGTTTTGGCATTGTGAAGCTCTGTGGTGCACATATATGGTGCACATTGTTGTTCACACCTTGGCTTTCCGCTCCAGGGAAAGCCATGAATTGTGGCAGAACTATTGCAGTCGTAAGGGTCGCAGCTGCGACTGGGCCTGTCACTACAGGGGACCCAGCCCGTGCGGTATAGCCGCCGGGGCCGCATTGAAGGGGCCCATCGGATGGCCGATGCTGTTAGGGCCACCCGATGACAATGAATTTTCAGGGGGACCCCTCATGTGTTTGGAGGCTACTTGTGTGGCTGCATGTGTGGGATGCGGCTTGTGATCTTGTGTTCCTGTATGTCAACGTGTTGAGTTAGAATTAATCATTTGTCATGTTTTACCTATTGTACTGCACTGCAGAATATGTTGGTGCTTTACAAGTAATTGTAATAATTGTGTTTGTGTGTATAAGGAGGCTGTATGCAGTGTTGCAATGATGGGAAAGCCTCTTGTAATGTGTATGTAGGGAGGCTGCATGTGGTATTGAATTTGTAGGTATGCTGCTTGTGGGATTATCAGCATACAGAGAGGTCTCTTGTGGGTGGGTGTGCGTGTGTGGATGGAGCTGTTTGCAGTTTCGTATGTGAGTGGAGAGGGCTGGTTGTGTTGCAGAGTGTGTGTGGATAGGGGCAGTTATATTAGTGTGGGATAGGGCTATAGTAAGCATCTGGGGAATACAGAGGCCGCAGTATGTGTGGATAGTGACTGCAGTGCACGAGGGGGTATATGGGCTGTAGTAGGTGTAGTGTGTGCATGGGGGTGGAAGTGGCTGTAGGGGGTACAGGAGTGGTAGGGGCAGAATCAGGTTCTGAGAGGTATAGGTGCTATAGTGGATCCAGTGAGCGATAGGGGCTGTAGTGAGTGCAGGAAGTGATAGGGATGGGGTCTCTAGTGGGTGCATGAAGGCATAGGGGTCTGTAGTGGGTATAGGGAGGGATAGGTAAGAGATAGATGGGGGCTGTAGTGGGTGCAGGAAAGAATAGGGGTGAGGTGGGTACAGGGAGAAATAGAGGCTGAAGAGTGTGCAATAAGGCATGGCTGTAGTGAGTAAAGGGGGCATAGACTCTGGGATGGATGGGTAAAGGGGGTATAGGGCCTGGGATGGGTGCAGGGGGGAATAGGGGCTGTTGTGGGTGCAGGGGCATAGGGGCTGTGATGGGTAAGTGGACATTGGGGCTCAGATGGATAAAGGGGGCATATGAGCTGTGGTTGGGGAATGGGCCATAGGGGCTGTGGTGGGTGAAGGTGCATAATGACTAGGATGGGAAAAGGGGGGCATAAGGGCTAGGATGGATAAAGGGGGGCATAGGTGGCTAGTATGGGTGAAAAGGGGCACAGAGTGTGGAATGTTTAATTGAGGCAAGTAGGCTGGGATGGGTGAAAGGGGGGAAGGGGCTGGGATAGGTTAAGGGGGGTATAGGTGGCTGGTATGGGTGAAAGGGGACATAGGGGCTGGTATGGGTGAAGAGGGGCTGGGATGGGTGAAGGGGCATAGGTAAAGGGTGGCATAGGTGGCAGGTATGGGTGAAAGGAGGCATAGCGTCTGTGATATATAATGGGGGGCATAGGGGTGATATGGGTGAATGGGGGCATAGGTGGCTGGTATGGGTGAAATGGGGCATAGAGCCTGGAATGTTTAAAGTAGGCATATAGGCTGGGATGGGTGAAGGGGGGCAGAGGGGCTGGGATAGGAAAATGGGGGCATAGGGGCTGGGATTGGTAAATAGGGGGGCATAAGGGCTGGGATGGGTAAAGGGTAGGGGCAGAGTGGCTAGTATAGGAAATGGGGGGCATAGGGGTTGGGATGGGTAAGGGAGGGCATAGGGGTTGGGATGGGTAAAGGGGGGACAGACGGGCTGGGATAGGAAATACAGGGCATAGAGTCTGGGTTGGGTAAAGTGGGGGGGTATAGGGGCTGGGTTGGGTAAAGGGGGTCCTAGGGACTGGGATGGGTAAAGAGGGGGGGCATAGGGGCTGGGATGGGTGAAGTAGGGATAGTAGCCTATTCTGCATGAGAGGGCAGGATAGGAAGTGAAATAACTTCCCCTCTCACTGGCCCCGCCTCTTCCCTTCACATGGAGCTTCGTACAGCCAGACATGGAGAAGATCTGGCAGGAACAGCAGGATCACTGCCAGGTCTTACTCAGAAGTTGGGGATGTAGGGGAGGCAGAGGGGCAATACTAAGTGTGCGATAGGTTGCAGGAGCAACATATCGCAGGAATATATAGAATTATGTTTGTTTTTTCTGGCTGGGGAGATCTCTGATCTGATCTCCCCAGCCAGAGCATGGCTGTCCATGACCCGTGTGGTCAGTCCGCCCCTGCTGATACTAAATCTCTAATTGTTAACACTAAGTCTAGTATGGTTCCTTATGAGTTAGCTTCTCAATTACTTGTTTTAGAGATAGTCCCAGTAAGGAGTTTAGAATAGGTGTGCTCCTGGCATAAGCAGCTATTTTGGTTTTCCAGATCAAATCCGGAAGATTAAAGTCACCGATGATGATAACTTCCCCCTTCATTGTCATTTTAGCTATTTCCTCAACTAGTAGATTATCAAACTCTTCTATTTGTTTGGGGAGTCTATAAATCACACCTACACGAGTTACTGTGTGATTACCAAATTCTAACATAACCCAAACGGACTCTATGTTCGCCTCACTAACATGTAATAGGCTAGATTTTATGTTATCCTTCACACACATGGCCACCTCTCCCCTTCCTTGCCTTCTCTGTCTTTTCTATGTAAAGAATACCCTGGTATTGCTATGTCCCAGTCATTTTTCTCATTATATCATGTCTCAGTAGCAGTGACTATATCTACATTATCAGTTGCCCTTATTGCCACAAGTTCATGGATCTTATTCCCTAAACTGCGTGCATTTGTAGACATGACTCTAAGCTTATCATTTTTTAACACACTTGCTACATGCACTTTCTGTCCTTGTTTTATCACCCTTTTGCCACCCTCCTAGTTTAAATACATCCTAGCAAAACCTCTGAACTGCTCACTGAGATTTGTTCCCTTTGAAGAACAATACAAACCATCTTTTTTGTACAGTTTATTTCCATTCCAAATAGAGCTACCATGAGAAATGAAGTGAAATTCTTGCTCCCGACACCATTTACCAAGCCACAAGTTAAAGTCCCTAATACGCATTTGCCTGTTGTTCTGAGTGTTATGCAGAGGCAACCTATTGTATATCATTGGCAAAAAAACTTCCTTTACCTCTGAAACCTCATTGCAAGCCAAGTCATTTGTCCCTAGATGGACAAGTACATCCAATTCCTCAAAACTGCTTTCTATCAGGCCTCACCTTGTCCTTTTTGTCATAGGTTGGTTCCACAAACAAATATGTGTTTTTATGTATGTGTTTGTATGAATGTGTGTCTGTATGAATGTTTCTCTGTATGTGATTGAATGTATGTGTGTGTGTGTCTGTGTGTGTGTGTGTGTGTCTGTCTGTATGTGTGTGTCTGTCTGTATGTGTGTGTATGTCTGTGTGTGTATTTGTATGTGTGTGTATGTGTGTATGTCTGTCTGTGTGTCTGTATGTGTGTGTGACTGTGTGTGTGTGTGTGTTTGTATGTATGTGTCTGTATGTATATGTCTGTATGTATGTGTGTTTGTGTGTGTGTGTGTGTGTATGTATGTGTGTGTGTGTTTGTATGTGTTTGTGTCTGCATGTGTGTGTGCCTGTATGTGTGTGTCTGTGTGTATGTGTGTGTCTACGTGTGTGTCTGCATGTGTATCTGTTTGTCTGCATGTGTGTGGGAGGGGGAACGTATGGAAGGGTGAGGTTAGACGTTATGGGGGGTGACGAGAAGTAAATGTATGGGAGGGGAGGGGCCAGGGCAATTTTTCTGGATATGAAGAAAAGAAAGCATGATTTTCAGGCAAATATCACTTGTATTGGATGGTAGTAATACTATAGCCTATCAATTTGCTGTAATTATCCTTTAACATTATTGGTTCATTGCTTTTTAGCCAGTACAAATAATTGGTAGTGATAGTATATAGTTTTATGTTAAATGGTTCTATTTTACCTAATAGTACTTTGGTAAATAGTACTTTGCACTACCACAAAGCTCCAATTTACTTTTATTTGCTTCATACTGGCCATTTACATATCTGGGGCAATTTTAGCACACATGGTCAACTGGTCATTTAATATACTGTTCAATTTTAGAGTAGAGCGAACCCGGACTGTAAAGTTCGGGTTCGTACCGAACATTAGGTTTTTTAGACCCCGAACACGGACATATCACTGTATGTTCGGGTTGGAGTTCGGCGATTTAATGGCGCGTTTTCAAAGGCTGCAGGGCAGCCAATCAACAAGCGTTTGACTTGTGTGCCCTTAGAAGCCATCACAGCCATGCCTACTAATGGCATGGCTGTGATTGGCCAGTGCAGCATGTGACCCAGCCTCTATATATAAGCTGGAGTCACGTAGCGCCACACACACATGCGGTCTTATTAGTGTAGGGAGAGGATGCTGCCGCTGATAGGGACAGCTTAGGAAAGAATTCTGCAAACTAGTCCATTAGTGGGGAGGGGTGCACTTCATATCTGAGAGTCAAATAGAAGCTTCAAATACCGCGGTTACAGCAGAGTTTTAAAAAGTATTATTTTTTTGGGTGCTAAATAGTACACTAGTGGGATAATACATTAGTGGGGTGCACTTCATATCTGAGAGTCAAATAAAATCGGCGGTGGGCTGGGAAGGGGGACAGGGAGGCAATTGCCCCCCAGGCCGCCCTAAACCCAGGGCCGCCCGCATCCAGCAAAAAAATGAAAAATCTGAATCCCCTGTCTCTGGCTGAGGACTCAGATTTTTCAACTCACCTCTCTCCCTGCATTCAGTGGAGTCGGCCTCTCCTGATGATGTCAAGAGGAGGGGGCGTGACATTCACTGCTCTTCTCACAGGACCACTGGGGAGTCTGGGAGAAGAGCAGAGGAAGTCATGCCCCCTCCTCCTGACATCATCAGGAGAGACCGACTTCACTGACCGCTGGCTGCTGCTACTGGCTCCTGCCCACCACTCCCTGGCCCAAGGTAAGACCAGGGCCGGCGCGTCCATAAGGCGGCACAGGCGGCCGCCTTAGGGCGCACCGGCTCTGGGGGCGCAAAATTCCAGTGACCGGCAGGAGGGAAGTGCTCCCTCCTGCCTGGTCACCTCCTGGATCCCCGGAGCTGCTGGGAGGCGTGCGGCTGACTGGATTAGGAGGCGGCGAGGGAGCTCTCTGATCTCTCTGACCGGCTCCCTCGCGCGCCTTTTGCTGATGCCACGGGAGCCGGAATATGACGTCATATTCCGGCTCCCGCGGCATCAGAAAACCGCCTGCGAGGGAGCCGGTCAGAGAGATCAGAGAGCTCCCTCGCCGCCTCCTAATCCAGTCAGCCGCACGCCTCCCAGCAGCCCCACTGGACCACCAATGAAAGACCCACGCCAGCACTCCAGGTAGGGAGGCTGGGTGGGAAATTTAAATTTAATTTATTGTTAATTACTTTATTAATTACTGTGTGTGTGCATGTGAGTGTGTATGTGTGTGAGTGAGTGTGTGTGTGTCTGTCAGTGTGTGTGTCTGTCAGTGTGTGTGTAAGTGTGTCTATGAGTTTGTGTGTGAGTGAGTGTGTCTGTCGGTGTGTGTGAGTGTGTATGTCAGTGTGTATGTGTGTCTGTGAGTTTGTGTGTGTCTGTCAGTGTGTGTGTGTGTGAGTGAGAGTGTGTGTGTGTCTGTCAGTATGTGTGTGTCAGTTTGTGTATAAGTGTGTCTATGAGTTTGTGTGTGTGTGAGTGAGTGTGTCTGTCGGTGTGTGTGAGTATGTCAGTGTGTGTGTGCGCATGTGAGTATGTGTGTCTGTCAGTGTGTGTGTGTTCGAGTATGTGTCTGTGAGTTTGTGTGTGTGTGTGAGTATGTATTTTTCTGCATGCCTGTCTGTATGTATGTATCTGTATGACGGTATGCCTCTGTATGTATGTATGTGTCCGTATGCCTGTATGTCTTGTACGTATGTTTCTGTATGTCTCTGTATGCCTGTATGTATGTTTGTCTCTGAATGTCTGTATATATGTCTCTGTATGCATGTATGTAACTGTATGCCTTTATGTCTCTGTATGTGTGTGTCTGTGTGTCTCTGTATGCCTTTGTATGCATGTTTCTGTATGTATGTATGTGTCTGTATGACGGTATGCCTCTGTATGACGGTATGCCTCTGTATGTATGTATGTGTCTGTATGCCTGTCTATATGTATGTGTCTGTATGACGTTATGTCTCTGTATGCATGCATGTATCTGTATGTGTGTATGTCTTCGTATGCCTGTATGTATGTATGTATGTGTCTGCATGCCTGTATGTTTCTGTATGTATGTTTCTTTATGCCTGTATGTCTGTATGTATGTGCCTGAATGTCTTTGTATGTATGTTTCTGTATGCCTGTCTGTATGTATGTGTCTGTATGACGGTATGCCTCTGTATGCATGCATGTATTTATATGCCTGCATGTCTCTGTATGCATGTATGTCTCTGCTTGTATGTCTCTGACTGTATGTGTCTGTATGTCTCTGTATGATTATTTCTGTCTTTGTATGACAGTGTACCTGTATGACTTTGACTGTGTGACTGAAAAATGATGCATGTGTGCCTGTGGCTTGGGAGGAAAGACACACAGGTGAAGATGCATTTTTTTTTTAATGAGGGTTGGGGGCGCCAAAATGCATCTTCGCCTGTGTAACTAAAAATCCTAGCACCGGCCCTGGGTAAGACTCAGGGAGGGGAGAAATACACTGTTGTTTTTTTCTATTCCCCTCCTCAGCCCTGTCCCCCTCCTCAGCCCTGTCCCTCCTCCTCAGCCCTGTCCCCCTAATCAGTCCCTGTCCCCCCTCCTCAGCCCTGCCCCTTAGTCAGCCCCTGTCTCCCCTCCTCAGCCCTGTCCCCTTAGTCAGCCCCTGTCCCCTTAGTCAGCCCCTGTCCCTCCTCAGCCCCTGTCCCCTTAGTCATCACCTGTCCCCCCTCCTCAGCCCCTGTCCCCTTAGTCAGCTCCTGTCCCCTCCTCAGCCCATGTCCCCCTTAGTCATGCCCTGTCACCCCTCTTCAGCCCATTTCCAAATTGTAGCCATCAACCTACTTCAGCCCCTATCCCCCCTACATTTCCTAAACCCTCAATTACAGCGTATACCCTCCACTACAGCCCCTGTCCCCCCACTACAGCCCTGCCCCCTTACTCAGCCCCTGTCTACTGGTTTTAAAAGTGAAAAGTTTGTGTGTGTGTGTGTCAGTATGTCTGTGTGTGTGTGTCAGTATGTCTGTGTGTGTGTGTGTGTGGACCAGTATGTCTGTGTGTGTGTGGACCAGTATGTCTGTGTGTGTGTGGACCAGTATGTCTGTCTGTGTGTGTTCCAGTATGTCTGTCTACGTGTGTGCAAGTATGTCTCTGTGTGTGCCAGTTTGTCTGTGTGTGTGTGTGTGTGTCAGCCAGTATGCCTGTGTGTGTGTGTGTGTCAGTATGTCTGTCTGTCCAAGTCAGTATGCCTGTAACAGTGTCTTTCTCTGTGTGTGTGTGTGTCTGTGTGTGTGTGCCAGTATGTCTTTCTGTGTGTCAGTATGTCTATGTGTGTGCAAGTATGTCTGTGTGTGTGTGTGTGTGTGTCAGCCAGTAAGCCTGTGTGTGTGTCAGTATGTCTGTCTGTCTGAGTCAGTATGCCTGTAACAGTGTGTCTTTCTTTGTGTGCGTGTGCCTGTCAGTGAGTGTGTGTTTTTAGTGTGTGCCAAATCAGCAAGTGTGTGTGTGCCTGTCATTGAGTGTCTGTTTAGGTGACTGCCCCCCCTTTCAATCACATGGGAAAAGTGTTTTGACTCTCCTCTTCGTGCAATGGGCCACTTGACTGGATTTGCCCCCCAGGCCTAAGGCTGCCAGCCCTCCCCTGAATAGAATTGTCAAATACTGCTGTCACATTGCAGTTGTAAACATTCTAATTGTTTTGCTGCTAATCTGCTGCTTACATTGGAGTTTTAAAAAGTCAATATATTTTTATTTTTGGTGCTAAATAGTATATTTGGGGTGTTCACTTCATATCTGAGAGTCATATCGAAGCGTAACTTTGATTCGAATTTACTACATCGGTCACTTGTAATATTGTTTCACACCTACAACACTTGTTACACAGATCTAAGTGATAGAAAACAGATTTATATTTTCTACACTAGAAACTACCAGATAACAAGCTGCTATATTTAAACCAGTTATCAATAGCTAAGAGGTACTTAAACAATATTGTAATTCTGGGGCAATACCCTCACAAGTCAAACTGAGAGCTCAGTTTATAGAGAAAACTGTTGCCTGGATACAATTCTAAAACAATTTCCATATGTCCTTTGCAGACTTTACATGCTGGAAAAACACAGGTGCCAACTGCTCTGGCTTTCTGCATTGTGCATACCGGCAAGGAGGGCAGGGTTGAGGAGTGGGTGGAAGATGATGTGGAGGATGATGAGGTCCTAGACCCCACATGGAATCAAGGTCATGCAAGTGACGTGTGCAGTTTGGAGGAAGAGACACTGGTCGCACAGAGGCACCAGCACAGCATAAGCAGGGTGCAAAAGCAGAGCGGCCGTCCCCTAGCGCTCGTCGGCGCTCGTCGGTTATTAGAATACTACTGAGTTTGTTGATGACAGCGTGGTTTGGGTCCCTCAGTGTGGCCGGTGATGGATACATGCTGACAGGAGCCGCGTGCGTGTCACCATACTGTGTCTTGTGCGTTCCAATACCACTCGGTAACTTCTGGTGGTGAGTGCCGAAAAGTGATTCAATCCTTACGCGTTTCGTGAGATACGTCTCACTTTAGCAGAGGCTTGTGAAGGCCTTTTCTCCATGCATCAGGAGTTGAGCTCAGTTTGAACAATGAAAGAGAATACCCTGCACTCCAGTCCTCTCTCAAATGGATAATTCTGTTGATCTTCCTGACAGCCATGCTTTAGATTTTGATTTATGTTCTTCCAAAGCTAAAATCAAAGATTCCATCTAGTGCTATTTTATGGCTCAGCTGTATTTTAAATTTTTATGTTATTTTAAGTGATTCCACATTTGTTTGCAGGGCACTTGTCCTACTCTTACCCCCATTTTACTTAATTTTGCAGCTCTCTAGATCTTTCCAGGAGTTTTTTAGAGGCATTTTTGTGGCCAAAAGTTCGGGTCCCCATTGACTTCAATGGGGTTCGGGTTCGGGGTCAAGTTCGAGCCCGAACCTGGTCTTTTTTTCAAAGTTCGGCTGAACCCGCTGGACCCGAACATCCAGGTGTCCGCTCAACGCTATTCAATTTCCTAATTTTTATTTTGTTAAAAGGCATCTATAGAGTATTTTTATAATTCTGGGCTAATTTTATGTACTTTACCAACCTTACTGGCAATTAGCCTGACGCATTTTCATGGTGTTAGTAATGTAGTACTGACTTATGAACAATAGGTTCTCTTGTGTCCCTTCTGGTTTTGGTTTTAGATTATTGAACCATGGGACCCCTTTTGCCCTCCACTTTCTATTCACTTATATTTACAGTCAACTTCTAGCCTTCAAGCTTTCTTCCAGGTGTATAGCTGTTTAGTCAAATAAGTTTTCTTTGTTTTCACATTTATGTTTTTCAGGTCACCACACAAGTGAGTCGCTTTTCTTAAACTACCTACCTACTTAAGACAAGTACTATTGTCTTTAGGGATTTTTAAAGATACAGAAGACCAATCTAAATAACTTTAAGACCTTACTGAGAACACATTATTGATATACGGCTCCACGTCTCTCTCAGTGGGTATTGGGTATCAACAGTCTCGAAGGTTGACGCCATGCACACCACAAGTGACTTGTTCTTACCGGAACAGCTCAAACCTTATTGCATGCATTTTGCCTTTGTCCCTGATCACAATTATATATATATAAAATACATATATTTATAATGAATGTAGACAAAGACACCAAAATAATAAAAAAATGTTTCTTCTGGTCCCTTATTTAGTATCTGTAGAATAATTGTATAATATGGTATCTATTATTTCTAAACTATATTTCACTCCATTTACTTAAGAGGTTAACCTGATATACTGTGCTATGTTGGCACTATCTGCTATCATGCAGCTTATTTGAATGGGACTAGATAGATTAAATAAGCACTGCAGTAGCAACGCAACTAGAACAAATAGCTCTCTGGCACCCCCACCTGAGGAAAGGAGATGGGTGGACCTAGAGTCCCTAATGATGGGCATTGGCTTACCTCAATTTTACATCTAGACCCCCAAGAAACATAGGGCGCTAATACACACTAATTGCTCGACTATAACAAACACCATCTGGGTCTGGGACAACAAAGCTCGGAAATATGAACTCATGTCCTCTCCATCCCCTCCTTCCCTCTGATGTCCATACTTAGAAATCGGGCCCTTTTACCTGGCATGCGAGCCAGAGAGTTTAAAGGCATAGAATATGCAGGGTTCCAACGAATACATCAACTATACACTGTCAACCCCGTTATCCCCTTTAATGTCCTTCAAACTAAAACCACTTTAACACTGGCAGACTTCTTCAGATACATACAGGTTAGGGATTTTGCCAATCAAGCACGCATTAAGCAGACAGCTCGTACTCCACTTACTTTTTAAGAACGACTCTGGAATGCAGAAACTTATCAGAAAGGACTCATTGCCATATTACATGCACATCTGGGCTCTACTACCACAAACTGGGGAAGACTACGCTACACAGACCAATGGGAAGCAGAACTGGGGAAGGTCCTAGAGGGCAAAGATTGACAAGACATATGGGAGGCCAACAGAAAAACATCTATCTGTGTGACCCTCCAAAAAAAGTCCTATAAGACTATGTACCATTGGTATACCACTCCTGTTAACCTATACCATATGAACAAGGCCCCAATGGATCTCTGTTGGAGACTCTGTGGGACCAGGGGAATGTACAACCACATGTGGTGGAGCTGTCCACAGGTGCAAGAGTTCTGGCAAAAGGTTGAGCGCACTCACTTTCCAAATCGTACACAAACACTTAGACCCAGATCCCTGGGTTTCCTACTCTCTAGGCCAATAGATGGCTGGACTAGAGCAGAACAAGCACTACTCCATAAAATCATTCTGGCAGCCAAAAGAGCTAGCCCAAACTTGGCTTTGACCTACTATACCGCCCATAGATATGGTACTCCTTAAACTAAAAGATAATTATCTCATGGATAAACTGACAGCGCAAGTAAGGGGGACCACAACAGCCTTTAAAATCATATGTGAATCCTGAGAGAACTTCATAGATTCTGAATAATAGAGCTATAACGCTTGGAGGGCTCTCGGGGAGCCTACTTATTCTCCAGCGTTCTGGGGCTCACTGATCCCCTTGACTTACCTGACTAACCCACCTTTTGGGGTGGGCACTGGTACTCAGGGCACTGAGGTGCTTTCTAGCGTACTCTGCCGGTGAAGGCTTGCCTTTCACCTGCCCTCTAATTTTCCTCAAATCTGTATACATCTGGAATAATCCATCTATGGTTGATATCCCGACATCATATGAGATGATCTTATGCTCCACCCACTGGTGAAATTTGCCAGGTCCATGGCAGCTACATCTAAGAAAAACAGGATTTGTTATGATGGGAAACATGGCAGAATCAGGTAAGGACAGGCTCTCTGTCATAGATCTAGTCTTCCAAACTCTGTAAGTGTGAACTATGAAGGACAGGAGAATACTCACCAATAGCTTTCTTAGAGTCAACTACAGAAGAGCTGTCTAGGTATTGATCAGCATGCAGCACTCTCTATTTTCATCCCAAAGGCCTCTCCCAAGGAAAAACTATTTTGCAAAAGTTCATGAGAGCTAGGTGACCCAATAGAATAACTCAAGTTTTGGAACAGCCAGAGCATAATCAGTTGCAACCTGATCAGTACATGAATAAATACACAAGCATGCTTATATTCTTAAATAAATTACATAGAACTCCTCTGGAGGCTGTCAACCATGTGGTCAGGTAGACATTGAAAGAAATGCAGGATCGTAGTTAAAATCACCATCTTCACCACACACATATAGCCCATGAGCATTATGTCAGAGTACATTGGGGGTCTTGTAAATGTGGATATACATTGGGGGTCTTGTAAATGTGGCGTTGGTTACATGCGTAAAGGTCAGTCTGTGCTATTAAATTAATTCCCTAATAATACTTATCAACCAATTGTATTGTAAAACCAAAAGAGTCCGATATGGATCTGCAGCCCCTCTCCTAGATGAACATATTCATGCCAGTAGATTTCGATTGATTAAGCACATATCCGTAAAAGCCCACATACCGTTGTATTGCTGTGTAGAAGTTTGTCAGAGAGATATGAGGAGACATGTAAGAGATCAGAATCTTATGCCAGGCCAAAGGCCCGGGTTATTGAGACTCCCCCTTATTGACTGCATCAAAGGATCGACTGCAAGCATGAAAAGTAGCAGGGTAATGGACAACCTTTCCATGTCCAAATATATATAGAAAATGTCCTTTTACATTTTAGACCAAAATAACATACTGGCAGCATAGCTGACTTGGTTGATTGTTCCAATTGAGCTATTTTGGCCTTAAATTCAAAATTTCACTTTGAATTCACTTTTAATTAATGAAAATTCTAATTTTGTGTTTGTTAGCAGAGCATATTATTTTGGCAAGCAACTAATTTTAGCTATTCCAAACAATATTGCTATTGTTGCATGATTTTACTATCACAGAATTTGTAGTAAGTGGTTGGATTCAGCTTTTAGTTCACCAGATGCTTTATAAGTGATTTGACTGGCTAATTAATCACAAGTAACATATACGCAGGATTTACCATCTCAGTATTTCAATATTTAAAACGTTATCAAGATGATTAAATTAGTCCATGTAAACTAGCATCTATAAAAGGTTTAGTGAATACTTTATATTTTATTTTTCATGTGAACATGATGTATTTCAAACTATGTTATCATTCAAATACAAACTTAATATCTATCTATCTATCTATCTATCTATATTTCTTTCTTTCTTTCTGTCTGTCTGTCTGTCTGTATGTATGTCTGTCTGTCTGTCTGTCTGTCTATCTTCCTATCTCTCTATTTCCTACAGGAGGGCAAATATATATTTAGAGGGCAAGACCTAACTGGAAGTTATATTTAATTTGTCTCGCTCTAGCTTCAAAAACAGCAAATAAATACACATTTTTTGTTATTGCTTGTTATAATTACACGCAGCTATACTTTTATTTAAAGTGCATACTAAAATTAAATAATCTATTTGAAGCTCTGAAATAGTTAAATTAGCCCCAACAGATAGCTGAAAATCGATGACCCATGACAATGGGTTGAGTTCTTTAACCCCTTAAGGACCAAACTTCTGGAGTAAAATGGAATCATGACATGTCACACATGTCATGTGTCCTTAAGGGGTTAAAAGACAACGGAGGTTTGCCGTTCGTATATGTATCAGAAACCAGAAAGCTGAAAGAGAGCATCATCAAAGGTTCTTCACTGTTACAAAAGTGCATTTTGCTATTTCCATTTCTGATTGTCAAGAGAGGGAGATGGAGTGCAGTTCTTAGAAGCCTGTAGAAATGAACAAATGTAACTTTTCCATGGAAAATCTAAATTACTTACTGACAAGCTTAGAGTTGCACGGAGTTGAACAATGAAGCATGTGGACACTGAATAGTGATGTGGTGCTGCACAGACAAGGCCTCTTCAGGATCTATTCACCCCTGTCTCTGTTGATATTCGATGGCCTTGAAGTGTTTAGCGTATATATACTTTTAGCTCTTATTTATTGTGTAGGGATCATTGACTGTTTACCATAGAGCTGATGCAGTCTGAAGAGATGTAGGCCCTAGATGTTTTATCTCTTGTCAGAGCTTGCTTCAATTAAATTAATGGATCCATTCAGCCCTCTCTTTCCACTTTCAGCTGCATCACAGCCGAATACATTAAAAGGATCTTAAGCCTCAAGATGGTACATCATGGCATTAGCCAGGGCACTCATTTTCCTCTGTCTCCTTTTTCTGTAAATCAAATAATTAATGAGATCTCCACCTCAATAGAGCACTTCATCAATATTTTGCAGCAATGGAAAAATATGTGCATTTTGCTCATGGAAGTGCTTTTATGTCTGTGTAGGGGTTTGTGGGCAAAAGAACTAACTAAAAATAAAAAACTAAATATTGACCATTCATTGTAGATTGTTCTTATTTATAAGAACATCTCTTAAAAAAAATTGCTTAGAAAAATGTCGCTTCTAACAATAAATTGCTTCAACTACTTTAAATGTGGTGCCAACTGGAAAATAACTGTCAATGAGTGTTTGCAGTATTTATTAAGCAATCCATATATATTTATATATAAACATACATTTTAAACATCTTGCTACTATAACCAATTTCTTTAACGCGATTATTAAAAAACATAAATACATCCGATAGAATACAAGTCACCTAAAATTATATTTAATAAGTCATGAGTATATAAAATTCCATAACTGTGTACTGAATAAAGTAAACATTGCTGCGTCTGTTTGTGTTTGTATGTATACTAAAACTGACCTGTCACAAGCAACAAGCTAGGAAAAAAAATCCTTCTTGACCCCAGAATGGCAGTCAGATTTATCCTTGGATCAAGCAGTTATTACCCTGCATTGAAAGATTATATCCTTGAATATTCTATTTTTGCAAGTATGAATCTAGTAGCTGTTTAAACATCTGTATGGACTCTGATAAAACCACTTCTTCAGGCAGAGAATTTCACATCCTTATTGTTCTTACAGTAAAAAAAACCCTTTCCTTTGCCTTAGACGAAATCTTCTTTCTTCCAGTCTAAACGCATGACCTCGTGTCCTATGTAAAGTCCGGTTTTTGACTAGATTTCTACAAAATGGTTTGTATTGGCCCCGAATATATTTATATAATGTTATCATATCCCCTCTCAGGCAACGTTTTTCTAAACTAAATAGGTTTACATTTGTTAACCTTCTTCATAGCTGATATGTTCCATTCCTTTTATTAATTTTGTAGCCCGCCTCTGCACTTTTTCTAGTGCCATAATATCCTTCTTTAGAACAGGTGCCCAAAATTGCACAGCATATTCAATATGTGGTCTTACCAGTGATTTATAAAGAGGCAAAATGATATTCTCGTCCCGAGAATGAATGCCCTTTTTCATGCATGACAATACCTTACTGGCCTTGGCCACTGCGGATTGACATTGCACATTGTTGCATAGTTTGTTGTCTATAACAATTCCCAAGTCCTTTTCGTGTGTTGTTATCCCTAATTCGCTTCCATTAAGGGTATACGTTGCTTGTGTATTCTTTACGCCGAAGTGCATAACTTTGCATTTTTAAACATTAAATTTCATCTGCCATTTGAGTGCCCAGTCCCCCAGTCTATCTAAATCCCACTGCAGCAAAGTAATATCTTGCTCACATTGTATTATTTTACAGAGTTTTGTGTCATCTGCAAACACTGAAAAATGACTTTCAATGCTGTCTTCAAGATAATTTCTAAACATGTTAAATAGAAGGGGTCCCAGAACAGACCCTGAGGGACACCATTTGCCACCTCTGTCCAGCTTGAAAATTTACCATTAATGACAACTCTTTGTACTATATTTTTAATCCAATGTTCTACCCAAGAACAAGCATTTTCATCTAGACCAATTTCCTTGTGTTTGAACACTAATCTATTGTGTGGAACTGTATCAAATGCCTTGGCAAAATCCAAATAGTTCACATCCACTGCAACACCCTGATCTATACTTCTACTTACTTTTTTGTAGAACGCAATCAAGTTAGTTTGACATAACCTGCGCTCCATAAAACCGTGCTGTTTTTTGCTGATAACCATGTACTCGCAAGCATGATGAATAGCTTAAATTCTGTTATCTAAAGTATTATCTAAGTGTCATAAAGTTATATATTTTAACTTTATTTTATAATTAATTCCATATTAACCTCATTGCGCTGTTAATGGTTTGTTAGTGTTAATGTTTGGACGTTGTCTCCATGCTTTGTTTGAACATATGTTTGAGCAGTATAAAAAAAAAAAAAAACCAGACTATCCCAATGCTCAGTCCTCTGGCCTTTTATTTTTCTTAAAGACTGTCGGATCTTATATGTAATAAATTCAGGGGATTCCCAATCATCTTACCTTAAATAACAATTTTGATGGCTAGGGGTTCCCAACTCTCTAGGCAACCCACATTAATTGTTATCTCTCCCTCCCACTAAGTGTTATCTAAAAAAAAAACTATAAAGGTAAATACTTTATTCATGCCTGTTGAATTTTTGTAAGGTCTTAAATCTTCTTTTGTCTGTTATTAAAAAACATGACCAGAGAATTTATCATGGTCTAAAACATCTGATTTAAAATAAAAAGACAAATAAAAAAAAAAGAAACAGAAAAAAATATGATTTGTTAATATAAAAGTTAATCATAGTACACTGAGGAGCTAACAAAACTGATCTGTTGGCTTGGAAACAAGCCAATCACAATACATTGAGAGTCAGGTCAAGCTTGATGTCAGACTTGTCAGGTAATTTATGAAATCACGATTAGGGGGACACTGCTGATTGCATGGTCTATTTGCACTGGCTTCCATATCAATATCGATCAGTAATATCTATAACAAACTTTACATCTGGTGAACAGTGCTACCCACACCTGCACCTAGAGCCACTCTGCTGCTTGATAAAGATGCATTAGGAGCTAGTGCCAGTAGCACCCATCACCAGCTCTAGATTGAGGATCAAGGAGATGGCATATCTCCCTGAACCTCCCTCTAGCACTTGGGAGGGTTGCTACTGGCACTAGCTCCCAATGTCATAAGTTGCAGGAAGTCTGCACCATCTCCCAGGGACTCACACTGTGTAGGGAACAGAGGACAGTTGCACTTGGTGGTGGCAAATGTTGCTGCATGATGGGTATTATACTCCCACTCACTCATCCAAGACACACAGCCCCTACAATATTCCAGAAGAACCCATTTGCAGCTTGTCGCATACAGAAGGATGAAGATGGACTGTTTCGGGCTTCTACTCTAAACTTCAATGCTCCTGATCTTCCTCCGGAACCATTTTAATATTGATCCTCAAGCCTTTCTCCATATCCACAAAGTCATCCAATTCTGATCAATTCCTGATGAGTTCAGGAAGTTAGGTATATTTCTAAAACTTCAAAGGTTGTCTTTTCAGTTTTTAATTATATTATTTCATACTAATTGTTTTATAAAAACATACTGGGTATCGAAAGATAGCCCTATGTGTCCTTTAAAATACAATGTATATAATATCAATGTGGCAGCATTAAATTATGATGAAAAACATATTAAAATACCAAATATTGTTATTCAATAACAATACACAGAGATACGTATGAGTTAAAATAATGCCAAGAGTGACATTACCAGCCCCCCAAGAAATAAGCACAGCATCATCTTTCATTTAGATTTAGCCAGAGCTACTAACCAATTATTCTGAACCAATAATGATTTTTTTTTATTCCTAAAATAGTCAAAATTTTCTTTAAGAGAGAGTAATGCACTTTTCTGCTATTAAGAACCACTTTTCTATTACGTGTGTACTGGCCTTGCAGAATGACAAGGCTGAATGCAGTAGCTCTGTGGGGCCTGATGTTGGATCCTGTTACTAAATTCCTTTTAGAGCCCCCCCCAAAAAAAATCCCTTCAAGAAAATGAACATCTTATGCTGTTCTATCTTAATGGATCAAAGGGGACATGTAATTTGTGTAAAACATCTATGTATGTGGCAAGGTATCAATGCTTACAGTGTTAAAATCCTTCTATTAAGGAAATGTGAGGTTTTCAATCTTGTGGAATTGCACAACAGAAACTTTATATTCTCTTTCTGTTGGATATATTTATATTGTGGAGAATTTAGCACCATTGTGCATCCACAGATGATTAGTGTGTGTAACTAATCTGAGTTCAATAGTGGCAGGTGCAAGTCTTCATGCGTTTGCAGGTCTGTTGTGAAATGGCAACTCCAGCCCGGCATGATTAGGAACATCTGTTTTATTTTATTACACTCAGTTCATGCCCTTGTACACTTTCAGCCTTGTGATGAATACACTGAGATTGGTGTCTGAAAAAAATATGCAACCTGTCTTTCAGTTTGCTTATTTGCAGTAAATTTGATTGCATCTTACGGTTTAGATTCTGCAAAAGGTTCCTTGAGTAACATAATGAAGCTTCGACTAACACCTGACTGGTATAAAATAATATAATAGCATTCCAGATTCACATAGATTTGTATTTAATTGGACTGGAATGAGTAGGTGGACCCTTGAAGGCCTCATTTACCGAACATTGTGGACTTTTGTTATCTACATATAGGCTTTAATATATTGGATGTACGCAGGGGTCAAGTCCTGGGGAAAAAAGTGTGGGAACTCCCCCCCCCCCCCCCAAAAAAAAAAACCACTCGTATGCATATATAAACGTGTGCACACACATACACTCACAGACACACACACGCACTCACAGACGCACACACATACTCAGACACTCACACAGTGGTGTATTTTAATTTTGAGCTGCCCTAGGCATGACTATACCTGAGCACCCCCTAATCTAAATTTACCACCCCTTCCTGTCAAGGGTGAACCGCTTCCTGATTAAGAACCCACCCCTTCCTCTTTATACTCCACCTTTTCCTGCTCCTTTTAAAGAAATACTATAGTGCCAGGAAAACAAAGCTGTTTTCCTGGCACTATAATTCCATATAGTGACCCCCTCCCTCATGTCCTCCACTCCCCCACTCGACACTCATGGGGGTTAAAATCCTATGGGTATTTAGCAGATGCTGTATGTCCTCATGCACAGGGTGAGGACGTCCAGCATCAGTTAGGCGACTTTTGGTCACCTAACCACCCGAAAGTCCCTCTAGTGGCTGTCTGGTAGACAGCCACTAGAGGTGGAGTTACATCTCAAGGTAATTATTGCAGTTTCTGAGAAACAGCAATAATTACACTTGCAGGTTTAAGGGGACTGGGACACTGCACCCAGACTACTTCAATGAGCTGTTGAAGTTGTCTGGGTGCCTATAGTGTCCCTTTAAGCACACTCTCTGACAGACACCCACACTGGCAGATACACACTGACAGTAACACACACACTCAGTGACAAACACACAGACGTCACTGATTTGACACAAACACATTCACTGACAAACACTCTTTCATTAACAGAGAGACACACACAAACACACTGACAGACACACACTAATAGTCACACACACACTAAATGACAAACAGACTCTCACTGATTTGACAGACACTTACAAACATACACTTACAGAAACACATACACACAAACATGCACTAACAGAAGCACATACACACACACACGTGCATACACTAACAGAAGTGCATACACGCAAACATACACATGCATACACTAACAGAAGCACATACACTTCTACACACACACACTGACACAAACACACACATACACTAACAGACACACACATACATAGACTAACAGACATACACACACACACACACACACATATACACACACACACAGACATACACTAACAGACATACACTAACAGACATACACTAACAGACATACACTAACAGACATACACACACACATACTAACAGACATACACACACACATACATAGACTAACAGACATACACACACACATACATAGACTAACAGACATACACACACACATACATAGACTAACAGACATACACACACACACATACTAACAGACATACACACACACACACACATACTAACAGACATACACACACACACACACACATACTAACAAACATACACACACACACATACTAACAGACATACACACATACACTAGCAGACATATACATATACAAATTATTATTATTATTATTAAAATAAACACTGCCCACCCAGCCAGCCTCTCTACCTTTTATGAAAGCTGGCATGGATGGGTCCCTGGGGTCCAGTGGGGCTGCAGTGGGGGCTGCAGTGAGGCGGGCGGCTCTCTCTCCCTGTCACAGCGGCGAGGGAGCTGTGTCCTCTCTGCTCCCTCTCGCCGCGTGGGTTGTCTGCTGATGCCGGGAGCTGGAATATGACGTCATATTCCGGCTCCCTGCATCAGAAAACAGCGAGCGGCGAGAGGGAGCAGAGAGAACACAGCTCCCTCGCCGCTGTGACAGGGAGAGAGAGCCGCCCGCCATAGCAGAGGGAACACAGGGCATTTGGGGGCGGCATTTTTTGCCGCCCCCTGAGTGCCTGCAGGGGGAACGGCGTTCCACCTGTGAAAAAAGTGCAGGAACGCCGTTCCCACGCGTTCCTGCAGGACTCGAGCCCTGGATGTACGGTTGCAAGATGGCATAATTGGATTAACTGCTGATCAAATTATATAATGGATAAACTAATAACATTGGATTATTGCTATCTATACAGACTGCCATCTCTTTACAAGCCTTAAAGTTTTAAATAAACAATCCAAGCACCATAACCACTACACAAAGCAGTAATCCAAGCACCATAACCACTACAGGTGCACCCTGGAACTCTTCAAGGGAAAGTAGTTAATATGTTTTCAAATGCTTTGACAACTTACCTGGGATTGTCTGGGTGCCAGTCACCACCTCCTGTTCAGCTGGAAGCTCTCTGCACTGAGTTAGCCTGGTGGTACAGGTCTTAGCACATGGGCTTAGAGCGCTCAACTAACACTTTTAGCCAATGAGCCAACCCTGCATGGCTTAGATGGACCCCGAGTAAGTTGTCAATCCATTTTCAAATGGCTTGACTACTTCGCCTGGGAAAAGACCAGGGCACACCTGGAACAAAAATACCTATAGTTTGCTGTAGATGTTATTGTGCTTGGAGTGTTCATTTAACACAACCCTATGGCAACAGGCACACATTTCATAGCTACTTTTCTATTCCAAATATGTGCACTAATTGTTAGCAGTGTATATGACTAACATATGCTTTCTATTACATAACATATCTGTTTTTTCTGTTTAGCTCACAAACTTATCTTAGACACAGGTTAAAGGGGTACTACTTTTCAGATTGAATATATTTTTTTTCTTGACTGACTTATAAATTGACATCCCTTTACGTATATGTTTGCTTTAAACCAGATGCGTAAATGAGCTTTAGAACAATAAAAAAATAGACATTTTTTTTGTGAACCCTGGTTCTGAAACCAAATAAGACAAACAAATGGGTGTGAAAATGGGCAAATCAGTGCAGGGCTTGGTAACATAAGGCCGAGGGAGCAGAAGCTCCAGGCCCATGTCCATGGAATACACCCATGCTCGTGCTTTGTACAGAGGGAATTAAGTATGGAAACTTAAAAGGGATGCAAGGGAACAAATGTGTGGACTAGCTGATGATAAAATCAGTTAAAGTTAGGTTGACTTTGCAATTTTTAATTGGTCTCTCTTACACTGTGGCATGTCCCCTTTCTTCTGTACTCTTAACATCCACCTTGTCTCTGTCCAAGACTGCATACCAGGAGCTTTTGCCTGCTAGCAAGAAAGTAAGGATAGGGGTGGACAAGTTAGTTCTAGGGGCCAGACCCCAGAAAGGGTAGAGTGAATGCATCAGTAGACACTTTTGTGCCAAGCTCAGGGCACTGTCTGCATATTATGCCTTTAGCTGGCCAGTCTGCATGATTGGCAGGCAGCCTGACATACGTTCATACCAGGCTGATGCCAATTAAATGATTTGCATCAATAGCCCACCCTTTTTACACTAATCATCATTGTCCCTCTTCATCAGACGCTGCTGTTAGGGGGTATTTATTTGAGAGATGAAAGCAAGAGATTAACATAGCGTATGTTTTTTCTTATAGCTGACTCCTATGAGATTCCCTTAAGCACCACCTCTGCATGATACATGACGCTTGGGTGGTATGACTGTTTTATTGTTTTCTGTCAATAGAATTCTGTAATGAGACCCATCGTAATTGTCAGCACCAGGCCTGATGGACTCTTAATCCGTCCCGGAATCAGTGTACTGCAAAATATATAAATATTAAAAAATGATGTATATGTTTTACAGTACACGTATCCTGCTATTTAATTCACAGGCAAAGTGAAAAAAGTAACCAAGAGAGGAATAAATAGGAGGGGCAGTAAAAAAGATCTATATTTATAAATGGGTAACTTATAAGTTTAAAATATGTTTATTAAAATTACATATATAGTATATCTTGCTGCTCATATTTTTCTCTCTCTTGATAACTTTGTTTCACTTGACCTGTGAATTAAATCAACATTTAGTGATTGCCCATTAGCTATCAATCATCTTTTTTTTCCCATCAATCATCTCTTTTAGGGTGCCATTGTTGAAATACAAAAATGACCTGAAAAGAACAATGCTTGCCATTGCACAATTTGGTTGTTCGTCATTCAGGTACATTTCGGCTTGGTGTTTGGGAATTCAACTGATCACATGATTGGCCCAAATTATGGCGAATTGCAGTTTCGACTGAATTTCTTCAAAGTCTTGTTTTTTTAACTCTTTCATAAAGAGATTCATACTAAAGAGAAAAAAAAACAATATGTGTGGTCAGCAAAATCATATGTAGAGCAAACAGGAGTCATACGTTTTAAAGCCAAGTCTAAAGTGACCTGTTTACTTCAAATAATTTAATTAGTGTTACCTTAAGGAAAAATCAGCAAGCTATTTCAAAGAATGCTTCATTAAATTATTATTTGCATGTTTTATATAAAATGTAATGCTAGGTTGAAGTGGATACCTGTTCCATTTTACACCTGTAAAGTTAAGAGAGCTTGTGTTAGCATTCAGCAAGCGGCAGTTGTTTAATATTCAACCGGTACCTTCTGGTAGAATTTGTTGACTTTCCACCTCCGTTGTCTCCAAAGACTTTGCTATTACATCATACTCCCACTCTGATTTCTAAATACAGTAATTCTCTGTTGTTACATCTTCTGAAATACTGATCACTGCTCACTAGAAATCCACAACCTGTGCTATAGTAGCTAGCTAGCTACTATAGCACAGATTAGCTGTAGGGGAGTTAATAGCTAATATATTAATAAATATCACTTTGATATATTTTTTTATCTTATCTATATATACTGATACTCGGTCATGTGATCGCATCAATGCCATCTTAATACCCCCTCCTCTCTTCTATAGTTTAGTTTCTGGCCAGTATAGAGTTTTGTTCCTTCATAACTCTGATTGTTTTAATTACCCTAGCCCTATGACATGCAGTTATTGTAAAGCACATTCTGGGTCTGTTTCATGGGTCATGTGACCTTTGACCCAGCACCGTTTTTTATATAAATATGCTGTATTTCATTTCTTTATGCATGTTTTAACATATAAATGTACCTAAATAGTCCACAATGTTGATGTGTTGTATGTGCTACATTGTACAAATTAGTTTTTACATGTATGTAAAGGTTCTATTTATCACAGTCATCTGAAGAATATGTCACGTGACTGCAATTTTCAATTTTACTGTTTACAAACTGTATTATGTTTGTTATGTAAGGATAATTTGTTCAGTCCACTTTGAAAAGGCGTTTTTAGGGGGAAATGCATTAGTATTATTTTTTTTATTTTATTTTATTGTTCTGTAGCGGTTTTTATAGCAGAATACAGACAGATTGTTAATTTAAAACCTTCCTGCCTTTTATTCAGTTGCCTCCAGTAAATCCTTTACCTTGTCGGGGAATGTACCACCTGTGCTGCATGGATTGAGCAAAACCCACTTGGAAAATGGCTTCCCACTTATTTGCACTTACTTATACCACAGTGTGCACTATATTTCTATCTCTGCTCTATTGCATATATACAACACGTAGAACTGTGCCTAACATGTAACCCTAGAGTGGGGATTGTAACACTCCATGCTACACCTTAGGAGCCATTGCAGAGGCTCCATTACATGTGAGTGCAATTTCATCCTATTATAGTTTACATATATTATTCAAATATACTACACTACATGGTCGCTTTTTTTTTGTTTCCTATACATCCTGGACTACCAATTGAAAGCAAGGGACACAATAAGCATCCTTAAGCAGGGATGGTACTGCCCATACACCTAAAGGTGGAGCTCTTGATAGCTCCAACTACCTGTAAGTGCATTTTTTTTGTAATTTTGCATATTGTGGAAACTACACTACACATTCCTCCATTCTCCCATTTTTGTTTCGTTCCATATACCACCTGAGAACACCGTGAGTTGCTACTCCCACCTTTCCACATGAGTTAATATATATGGCTACATGACACTAGATGGCACCTGTTATGCAACGCAGTTGCAGCTTGGGTTGGCCCTGCCCCCATCCCTCAGACACAGTGATTTGCACTGTTTGGATATATTTTACTTTATTTTTATGAAATATGTAACTTGACCTTTCCCTATACTGTGCCTTTATCTCCTAGTAATTGAATGTTTTATTTATTGTCTACCATGCCTACTGGGCTGTGGATGTACTACTCCCACCCTGACACCCCCCTTTCCTGTCACACTTTTCTTTCCTTGTTGCATCTCACATAATTTGGCTCCCTCTCTTTCCCATTACCCCTAATTAAATTGGAAAATGTTTGCCTATGCAGTTTTTATTATGGCTGTGAACAATCCTTGATGTACTGACTTGCCAGTGCTACTACATGTGCATCAATAAAGATTTAGATATGGTTAAAAAAAAAAAAAAAAAAGACATCCAGCCTGTAAACCAGCACTTAGCAACTCTTATTAATGTAAAAAAAGCAATGTTACCATCTTTATCAGCTGCTAATTACCAGTCACTAGATATTGAATTGTATGGCATGGAAGCTGCTTTTAAATGCTAACTATAGTAACTCCCATTAACAGTTACTGACATGACAGTTAATGATAGCAACACGCATGGAAGCGAGCCCTATGCATATTAATATCGCAAGCTTTTAAGACCTCTCAGATCTCTTCTTCAGGAATTCACCCGACCCTCAAAAAAAATAAAAAATTCTGAAAATATTTTTAACATGTACTTTACCTTCATTTTGTTTTACATTCTGCATATTTCAATTAAATTAATATCTGTACATTTGTAAATCTAAATTCCCCGAGCTCATGTAGGGCCTGCTATAACCAAGAAATGGCTTTGATGTCCCTTCTTCTTGATGATTTGGTCGCTGGATATTGCAACATACACCACCAATAGATATGTCTGCCAACACAATGTCAGGTTTGTTGGCCAGTACTTGCTTGTCTGTCTGGATCTGGAAGACCCACAGGATCTTAGCCCTATCATTCTCAACTACCCTTTGTGGTACCTCCAATGCGGATTTAGGCAGGTATAGACAATATTCTGGGCATAATTTTCGGTACACAATCCCAGCAACTTGGTTTAGCTGCTCTCTGCTAACATTCTGCATCTGGCTACTATGTGCTGGATTGTCACTAGGGCCTCTGTGCAGTCTTGTTTGGTGTGGTAGAGACCCACTTCTATTCCTGCTTGAGACCTGCTTGACCGGTGCTTGACCGCTGCTACAACAGAGGAGCTACAAGAAACATATGTGGGAACTATAGTAAAATATGAGACCATCTTATATACTTAAACCAAACAGCTAGTTACACAACATTTGAACAATTTCAAAAGAAAGCTAGTGTCGCAACTAGAATTGGATGAAATAAACAGAACATAACACAAACATATTTTTTAAATGTATATATTATTGAGAAAATAATCCTTGATAAGGGATACATCAAGATTTACATTTAAAATCAGAATGAAATTGCAAGAATGAAACTTCTCACCCAAAAAAGAAAAAAAATATCAAATATAAAACAGTATACTAATTAGATGGATCTCTATGTTATACAGATCTTATAAAGTATCACCTTTTTTCTTAATTTTTTCTTTTTTTTTTTTTTTTTTTATTTAATCTCACTTAATGAAAGTAGATAGAGTCACCAGAGATCATGGCATGACTTAGAAGTTACTGAAAAATAACTCTTTGCTTTGCAAAGTCCTGCAGCTGGTGACAGATGGGCAAATCTGTGGGTGCCATTCAATAGTGCAAGAACTAAATTTGGGGTTTAAAATCCACCTAATAATTACCTTAAGAGTCAGATATTTTAAAACCCATTAATTTCAAATAGATAGGAGAAACACTGTATGTGTATACATGTGACTGAAATCCTTATGTGTGAAACTATTCACTTTCACATTATTATTATTATTATTATTATTTTATTATTATTATTATGTATAAAGCGCCAACAAATTCCATAGCGCTGTACAATGGGTGGACTAGCAGACATGTATTTGTACCAGACTAGTTGAACACACAGGAACAGAGGGATTGAGAGCCCTGCTCAATGAACGTACATGCTAGAGGGAGTGGGGTATGGTGACACAAAAGGTAAGGGTAGGGTAGAAACGTAGGTTGCTAGGATAGTGTTTATTTAGGGCTTAGTGTTTTGTTTTGATGACAGTTTCAGGAGAGGAATCAGGGTGTGGGGAGGGAAAGCTGTTCGCAGCTTTATTGATATGCTTTCCTAAAGTAGTAAGTATTCAAAGATTTTTTGAAGGAGTGGAGATTGGGTGAAAGTATAACAGAGAGGGGAAGGACATCTATAGGAATGGTGCAGCCCTAGAGAAGCCTTTAAGGCAATCAATAGAGGTAGGAGTACAAACAGAGGTTAGACGTAGGTGTCCGGCAGACAGCAGTATGAGTAGATTCCATTCATTCTTTATATTATTATTATTGGTATTTATATAGCGCTAACATATTCCATAGCTCTTTACAGAGATATAACGATAAATGAGACAATTACAATTACAAAATGTTACAGGAACAATAGGCTGATGAGGACCCTGCCCAAACAAGCTTACAGTATAGATAGAGGTTGTATATATAAATGCTACAAATGCATCATGCAATGCACACATTTGCTGTTAGAAGTAAATAATATTTAGTATTTTCTCATATACATATATATACACACACACACAAACACTATGGGACATGCATAGGTTAAATTGTACGTTTAGGAAAACCAAAACCATGTGTTAAAGAAGACAGTAAGCTGACAATTTATCGTCATCTGTGAATTGACCATAATCAAATGAAAACACCAAACAGCCAATCAAAATGCAGCTTGATTTGAAATGTATTTTTTTTCCCCTTCCCTAGAGTTTAGATTACCTGACTTATAGAAAATGCAAAGCTTCATTGATCTGTAAAATACATACAGGATACTTCCTACAGCTTGTATATATACACACATGAACCCATCACGGTGTTCTATTTCATATAAAAGATCTTGCGGCATTACAGAACCTTTAATAAAGACAGTTCTCACTTCTTAACATTGCAGCTTTACTAGCCCCATAGCTCTGTCGGAATTAGAGGGAGGTCTTCCTGATTTCAGAAGCACTGTATTTGCATGTACAGTAGAGATAGTTTGTTGGGGATCGGTAACAGTGTGCTGCCAAGATCAACAACACAAGAGCCAAGGGTTCCATTAGGAATATATGTTCTTTCAGAAGTTTTAAGGATAGGGGTATATGGAATAGAATAGGTTTGGACAGCACAGAGATATGAATGGCATGTTGCCTTAGGTTTAAAGCTAAATTAAAGAACTTCAAAAAGGTCATAAAAAATAAACAACAGGACTCAGTCTAGAAGAAGGTTTTACATGGAGTTCCACCCCGACAAGCTTGATTTTAGATTATAACGAAAGGAATTTGAATAATATGTGATAAATGTTGACTGTCCATTATTAATGTTGCACTTCTGGTGACCTCAGAAAACCCTTTCAGTGGAAATGTTAGACTTTGGAGTGCAAAACATTTTACAAATGAGGCTGAAAGTGTGTTTTTAAAGTAATAATGATAGCAATAGTTTATTATCGCTAGAACTTTGCACTGTGGTGATAATTACAAATCCAGAACATTATAACAGATGGAGGAATGCTTTTAACAGTGAAAAACATCTTATTAGAATGTAACCATTATTGACACTATCAATATTAAATTACAAGGCACAAATGGAAAGCACTAGACTTATGTTGGACAGTTCAGACTGTAATATATCTGGTGTCTGCTTACAAGCAAGTGGATATTTGGTAATTGTTCATTTCTTCGTGACATCATTTACAGGCTAACTATGCTTTTATTCTGGATTTTTCATAATTTAATTTTGTGAATTGCAGGATACATTTCTGACAACCACACCAAAGGAAAAACTAACAAGATTAACAGTCTGGGATATCATTTGCACACGTGACTATGGAACTCCCCACCGAGACAATGAGTGATTCCATATCAAGATTGATGATTGCTTCTTTCGTTGCCATATTTTCAATGATGTACATTCTTCAATAATAATTGTGCTGTGGTTTGAATACACCAGGAATAAAACAACAAAAAAGCTAGCAAAATATAATATTTAAATATGTCTTAAGCGGAAGCAGTCAAGTGCCCAAGCAATTAATAATGTATGTGCAGAACTTACTCAGCTTTTTGTTTCATACATACTCTTTGTACATTAATTTCATAAACATATCATTTTTAAGTCACTGGTGTAAGTGGAGAGAAATTGGCAACAGTCAAAGAAAAACTTAACAGGATGTAGTTGCAAATTCTATTATTTAGAGGGGCTTTTCTGTATATTGGGGAAACGTTTTTCACAAGCACAAATATGCTTGTTTTTCTTTTTTTTTTTTTTTCATTCAGAGTGCCACTCTTGGCACGAGAAAAAATGGGCAGGCAGTAAGTCCATTGTCACTGTTTTGGATGTTGCACAATCACCAACCGTCAGCAATACCTCCTTCACCACTTAAGCAGAGCAGGAGTGTTGAGTATAGTTCCACTAGGCAACAGGGATCGTTGCTATCTGAACTAGTCTTTAATGTCTTTTGGTGGGTTCATGGGCTCCAAGCCCCTATCTGATGTCTTATTGTGCTTGTTTGACATATATATATATATATATATATATATATATATATATATATATATATGTATATATATATATATATATATAATATATATATATATATATTTCAAACAATATATATATTGCTTTCAGTGTCACTGTTCTTGTCACTTCTTATATATTGGGGTAAGTGCTTTTGCTGTGTTAAGGGCATTTTACCTTGATGAAGGGTCTGCAACCCGAAACGTTTGTGTTCTGCATGTCCTTCATTAAAAGTACAGCATTGAGATGATTCTAAATCTTCATGACTGTGCTGGTTCTTTTCTCTTATTTTGATTTTGCATTAATTATGCCACTATTAGAACCATAATGGACTGTGAATGAGTTGCACAGAGGTTAGTCAAGTGACTTTTCCAAAGCGTTATTTTGTGGCTACTATTTTTTGATACTGTAGTACCAGAGGCAAACTACAAGCCATGGGGCCTCGGTGCGAAAATTGCCCTGCCCCCCCCTCCCCATAGGTCTTCCCCCCATAGATCTACTTTTCCACCTCCCCCCACACACATGCAGACAAACAGATATACATGCAGACACACACACATATACAGAGACACACACACACATACAGGCACACACACATACAAACAGACACACATATACACACACACAAATACATACACACAGACATACACACACAGAGACACATACACACACATACAGAGACATACATACAGACACACATACACTAACACACACATACATACATACAGACAGGCACACAGACAGACACATACATACAGACAGACACACATACATACAGACAGACAGGCACACAGACAGACACATACACACATACATACAAACAAACACACACACACAAAATGTTTAAGTCACCCTCCTGTTCCCTACCTTTTAGGTGCAGGAGGGTGATTTTCCCTGGGGTCCAGAGGTGGCTCAGGCTGATGGGAGTCAGAGTTCCCACTCTGACTCCTTCTCCTTCCTCCCGTACGGCTCTCCCTGATAGCTGGGAGGAGTGACCGGAGCAGTTACTTCCTCCCAGCATCTAACGTCATCACAGGGGGCCCGGTCGTACTGTTAAAGTGCCGCAGAACTGACCAGGGCCCCCTGGATATTCATTGTCATCAGGTGCCCCATGCTGTTAGGGTCCCCTTGAATGAGGCCCCGTCAGTTACACTGTGCGGGCCAGGGCCACAACACATGGCTGCAGGGATTGCAGGGGTCCACGGGCGGCCGGGGCCCCCCGGAGTGACGGACCCGGTCGCAGCTGCGACCCCTGCTACTGTGGTAGTTCCACCAGTGTGTAGTACCTTTCTCCTCAATTTTCAACTTATAATCGTCTCAGAATGAGTGAGTCCATTCATTGTTCCTTTTGCTTTGTGAAGCATACCATAGCGTTATTAACAGCTTAAGCTACGAATGTTTGTGAGGGAGAGTACGACAAGCAAGGTCTATCATGATTAAGGTTGTTTGTAATGACCGTCAGGGGAAGAATGTTGGAGTAAAGTGCAACTCAGAAGACACAGTTAGAGATATGAAGAAGATAATCACATCCCAAACAGGTATGCCAAGATCAACAGATCATTACATTAAAGAAATGGTACACCATCTTCAAAGACCATGTGATGTTATATGATCATGAAATTCATGATAGGATAACTCTGGAGTAGAATTACCATTTTTTTGTCTTCTCTACTGTGTAAATCCGTATTCACCCTATCTATTGGAATAATTTTCATTTCCTGGACCCCTTCCATTATGGTCTGTCAATTAAGCTATTAATTGCTGTAAGTTATCCATTTTCATTCAATAAATTGTCCATTTTATTAATAAGATGTTTTGATTTTATAGTTTAATAATACTTTTACTTATTTATTTTGTTTTTCATTTTAGTTGTTTTGCCCTGCCTGAGTAGTGTGGTGTGGCTACCTCTTCAGATGCAGTTGGTATAAGCAGAGTGGATACTGCTTTTTTTCCCATACAGAAAGATGCTCACTCATGCTACAGATTGGATGTGTGGGAAAGCTATGTTTTTTGGGTTTTTTTTTTGTGCAAAATAGATACAGACAGGCTTACAGTGCCACAATAGCAAATTGAAGCTTTCTAGAATAGACATGAACATGGCATGTGATATAACAGCAATTTTTTTTCTTTAGTAATACAGGCTAGATAAGCATGGCTAGGTGTAGGTTATAAAACAGAAGTCACGTAATACTAATACTAATACTAACTGCCATGCAGAGGAGATACTGCAAGTGAATTGTAACGTGCTATCATATGATGTCAAATCAGGCTAACTATACCACTGGAGCTTGACTAATGAGATAGGAGTGTACATTATGGTAAATAACATATTAATAACTAAAAGAGAAGAGGAAGAAAGAAAACATGGTAATGCTTGCTAAATTTGGGCTGCAAATGCCTGAGGAGGGGAAAAATGGCATCCATAAATGGCTAGACAGCACCTACAGTATGTTTTCAGGGCTGCACAATTGGACATGTCAAGAGTCAACCTATGCCCAGTCTTGGGAGGCAGTCCATGGGACGAAGGTAGTCACTGCATGTAGTAGCACAGTGGGTGCGATGTAATGGAACCCTCCAGCTCCATATTTGTGTGAAGGACAGTATCAACGAGACATGAACTCAAGCACTGAGATAGCCAGTCCTTTCTATTTTGGGAGAAGTGGAGGGTCTTGCTGGACTGTCGCTGCTGGCAGCTGAGTGCCCTCCGTCTGCGTGGGTGATGCATTGGGGCTAGGCCCTTGGTGGCCTTCACACTTGGCGGGTTATCAGTAGGCAATACTGGTGATTGAATAGAGGCTCTGCCCGTAAGAAGCCCTCTCATCCCATGGTCCTCTTGAGATTGACGGGGTGCAATTGCTGTGTGACTCTTCAGGTTAAGCGAGTGAAGATCTCTCCCAGCTGTCTCATTGACTGCTGTAGTATGTTAGAAGGATCCCTGTCATGCTGCTGTGAATAGCGCTTGTGTAAAGTAGACGTGTCTGCTATCTCCAGAGCTTATCATGCAGCTATGTGAACACCCTACGAGTGCAGGAGATGTTGTTGTGGTGTCTTGGTAAGTGACTCCAGAGGGGACTAGGATAAGGCTTCCGGTCCAGAGAGGGGGGTCTGCGGGGCCATAGTAGAAGTTCTGTTCCAGACCTGGTCAGGAGATCGGCTGCCTACCCTGGACCCCAGACCTCGCTACAAAGTAGGACGCATGGCCAGACAGCATAGCCAGACAGCATAGCCAGACAGCATGGTCTCTTGGGGCAGCAGCGTGGATGGGGAATCCCCATGTTACCACACAGGGGCAGTTCGGTTTTATTTTTTGTTTATTTTTTACTTGTTTAACTTAAAATACCCTCTGCTGCTCCTCCTCCCATTTTTTATTAAGGTAATATTGCAAAAGGAAAAACAATCAATCAATCATTATTAAAATAAGTTCTCTCACTTAATACTTTTTAAATACAAATATAATAATGCTATTTTGGCAACTCAGAATTGACATTGCAAAAATGCCTAAGCAATACTGTAGCATTTTTTGCATCATAGCACAATAGTAGGTGCCTTTTTCCCTTTTTGGCTGAACCGAATATTTCTCGGTTTAGTTTTCCATGGACAATATTGGAACAATCCTAACAAAAATGTATTTTCAGACAAGTGGCTCGGCAGAACCAGATTTATTTTGCCGAGAACAAGTCTATTGTGAGCTATATGTACACTCCACTTTTGTACCTGTTTGCATATGTACTGTGCTATGCAGTGGCGTACACGCAATCCATGGGGGCCCGGTGCGAAACTGATCCATGCCCCTCCTTCCCCCCACTCCTCTCCCTACAGACTCACACACACATACATACATAGAAACACACACACACACACACACTTAGACACATACAGACAGACACATACACACAGACAGACACACACACACACATACATACAAACAGACAGGCACACATATATACATACAGACAGACACACAAACAGATACAGAGACATACATACATACAGACACACACGCACAAGACACACATACACACAAAGACACATACATGCATACATACAAACAGACAGGCACACATACACACAGGCAGACAGACACACACACACATAAAGACAGGCATACATACATACAGGCACACATGCAGACAGACACATACATGAATACAGACAGACAGACACATAAGACACACATACATACAAAGACATACATACATGTATACAAACAAACAGACAGGCACACATACACACACACACAGACAGACACACACACACACAGACACATACATACAGACAGACATATACACACATACAGACACACATACAGACACATACATACAGACAGACACACACACAAGACACATACATACAAAGTCATACATACAAACAGACAGGCACACATACACACAGGCAGACACACATATTCACACATAGACAAACACACACATACATGCAGGTATACATGCACACAGACAGACACACACATCCAGACACACAGACACATACATACAGATGGACACATACAGACAGACACACACACACAAGACACACATATATACAAAGACATACATACAAACAGACAGGCACACATATATACAGGCAGACACACAGACAGACACACACACACACACACACACAGACACATACAGACAGACACATATGTACAGACAGGCATACATACATACAGACAGACACACATACATACAGACAGGCACACAGACAGACACATACACACATACATACAAAAAAACACACACACACAAAATGTTTAAGTCACCCTCCTGTTTCCTACCTTTTAGATGCAGGAGGGTGACTTTCCCTGGGGTCCAGTGGTGGCTCAGGTACTCTGACTCCCACCTCTGCCTACTCCCGCGCAGGCTCTGTGTATGCTGGGAAGTGTGACGTGCAGTCACTTCCTCCCAGCTTGTGATGTCATCACAAGGGGCCCAGTTGCGCTGTCAAAAGCACCCAGCGCTGACCGGACTCCATGACAATCCATCTCCATAGGGTGGCCCTGACAGCATGGGCCACCTGATGGACCCCTTGGAGGGCGGCACCGGCAGTTTGTCAGGCGGGCCGGGGCCGCAAAAGATGGCGGCGGGTACCCGGTCCCAGGGGTTCGCAGGGCGGAAGGGCGGAAGGGCCCCCTTAAGTGACGGGCCCGGTCACAGCTGCGACCCCTGTGACCGCGGTATGTACGCCAGTGGTGCTATGTTCTTCAACAAACTGAAAAAGTGGTAATTAATTGACCTAGAAAATGTCTCTATAGGACTGTACTAATTTGATAATGCAAATGTTACAGTTCATGAGACATAATTTTCCATGCAATGTTAGTTACATTTAGTGTTCAACCCTAATTTTTCCAGAACCGATACAGATTATCATTTGCCTTTCAGGCTGATTGCCAACATTCTGTACATTTAAAGTTTGAGAAAGTAACACAATTCCTACACAAATCTGGCATTAACTGAACATGTTGACAGCAATCACTCTCCTTTCACTCTCAGACAGCCAGTACACGCTGGGATTTGCAAGGGGTTGAAATCTCTTCAACAACAAGATAGGTACTGCTATACAAAAGGTCCGAACAAAATATAAAATATATATCAATATTTGGTAAAAATTTTGATAGAGTTAATCAGACCCATTCACAACACCTCCAGTTTGGTCAATTCCTTTAAATGTTGGTCCAATTTATGTAACGTGGCTACAAAGTTTTCTTTTAATAGTCCAGGAGTCTTAGTGAGCTATAGACCCAAATAAACTATGAAAATAGTCCAATTGACCAATTCATTACATTAAATTACCTGGTATTGTATCCATCCTTTCGGTCAGATATGAGGACTGTATGTTCTTCTGAAACCAGGTCAGATATTAGTTAATTTATGCATTTTGCCAGTAGCTTGATATACAGCTTGAGGTTAAAATTAAGAAGGGAAATTGGTCTTAGGTTTGCACATTGGGTTGCACAGGGACTTCCCTAGCTTGGGTAGCTTGACAAGCCTGTGGTCATATATTTAGGAAAAGAGAGGATGTCCTTGTTGATCTCATCCTCTGAGAATTACGCTACTAATTAGAAACTATTTTTTGTCAATCTTTTTTTTTTTTTTTAAAGCAATCAGGGGCATTACAGAAAAAAGAAGTGGGGTTGTATCAGTGGTTACAGAATAGAAAATCGATTTACAACAACATAAATACAATTTCAAATAACTGCCCCATTTTATGCAAATGAAGTAGTAACATAATATAGTCAAGCTATGCTCTGGTTTGGCGGATAAGTACAGGATGGTCAGTATGTCAGCTAAGTTGCAAAACATGTGGTCTAGTTGGTCAGAGTGTTTTTACTGACAACTTGTGCAATGCCAAAATATTGTTGAAAAAACTCAATAAAACTAAACAAAAACAGGCTACTACAGAGTGGTTGAGTGGTTCCACAAGGAAGGGTAAGTGTGGAAGGAAGCAGCTATAATTAACTATGGCATGAATGTGCTTCTTCCTCATAGGCACATTGTCACTTGTTGCTGTAGTGGTGAGCCTGTGTAATTGTGCTGGGATAACCCAGCCTTTCCCACACTCGCCTTTAACTGTAGGCCACTATTCGTTGTTGGGTTAAGATTGTCCGTCAGAGCTCGGAAAGCAATAGGCTGCTTGAAATTAACTTTTGTGCTGTCACTCCATGTGACTGCTCATTGGAGAAGTCAGACATGTCCCCCCACAGTTTAGCTTTTAAAGAAGGGGGCAATAGAGCAATATTAATATTAATCTATTAAAAACTAGAGGTAATAATAATGCCTTACATAAAATGTTTTTTCAAAAGCTATCATCCTCTCGAAACTTAATTTGATTAATTTGTTTATTCATGTTAACAAACACTATAACCACTACAGTACACTGTTGCCATGATGCCAGGAGTGTCCTGGTGCTCCCACTCATGTAAGTAGCCAGACCATATTAGAACATATGGTTATGTCTTACCTGGGGTCCACCAGACACCTCTCCCTATCTTCATGCAATAGCCAGAAGAACTGGAAGCTCCAACTTTATGTTAGCTCTCCTTCTGTTAGTCCTGCAGTGCAGGGCCAGATCATTGAATGATTTCTCTCAGCCAAAGAGCTAAGCCCTACACCTCAGGCTTATTTCAAGCATGGCATTTTCAGCACTTCTGTAGGCTGTATGGGAGGCTGCGAATTGTGCCAGTGGTCTCTAGGTCAGAAGTCAAAAAAATTCTGCAACAGTTTGTGTACTTACATGGGAGAGGAGGGGGATCAGAACACTCTTTACTTAAAATGGCATTGATTTACAAAGCTTTCCAAATGACATAGTGTTATTGTTAGAAAAAGGTTCCGAAGGATTTATTTACAGAAGTCACCATTAAAGTCTATAGGAATCTTGTAGAAAATTTGGAAAGTTTTTCTAACAGTATTGACATATTTGGAAATCTTAAATTAAATCGAGGCCTGTGTCAAAACAATGCTTTTATTTGTCCAATTAGCTTAGTAATGTTTTATCTTACACAATTATATGAGGATTTCTTTGGCTAGTGCTCTCTTAGCTCTGTGACCTTTTGTGCAGTTAGAAATGATTAGGTGGTCTGCAGAGGTGGTCAAAGATATTTTTCCAGTTGTTGTCGAGCTCTACATCTCTCATGAGGCTTTGCCCACCATAAGCCTATCAAAGCATCATGGAAATTGCAGATCTACAAGGGGTGGTAGTCCACCTTTGGACACCCTGGTATAATATGTCCTATTAATGCAAACAACATTCAATCGTATAGCCTCTGATCCTGCAAATGAAAAATACATTTATTCTCAAAGAATTTCTGAAATATATCATGCACATTATTTTCTTATGAAAAGTTATCATTTGTGTTTATTAATGTTTTCATATTATGTCTGTTTTGTTATGAGCACAAATTCTATTTATGCAAGAATTTTGATGCATTTACTGTAACTACATTTTAAATAAAACAAACGCATTAGTAAATAATGACTATTTTATAAGTGTACAATGTAAAATTAAACATATATCTGCATCTCAGCAATTACACGTTAAATGCAAAGTATAACTGTTAGATTTGTAATAAAATAAATGAAAAAAAAAAAAAAGCGTACAAACCTTTTGAATCCTTGGTGTTATAAGGTAGCTATAAAATGTTCTTTATAAATACAAAACATTGCAGGGCTGCTTAATGTTTGTGTCGATAGTTAAATTAATTGTGACAAGGTTAGTAAGTCTGGAGATTTTCAGCACTGCCTGATTGCCTTGAAGTATTTTGTCTCCCAAAAATCTATCTGGCTCCAGCTTCCAACAAAGCTGACTCCATGTTAATCCTGCTGCCTATTTAACAAGGACTTTAACTAGGAAATGCCAAGCCACCACAAATGAATGAACTGGTCTATTTTGTCAAGCAGCAATCATCATCTCACAGCATAGAAAAGAATGCTAATTACATTAGGGACAGTGTCTAGCTCCTGAGAATAGCTGTAATTGTTTCTATTGTTACGATATCAGTTTGTAGACTTAAAATGGCCAGCAGAACATTTTTCAAAGAGCATTTTTTTTTAACATATTATATGTTTTGGCAAAATTTAAGTTTCATTCATGGGACTTTGTAAGAATTATTTCAAGTAAGTGAAATTAAATATGTGCTTTTTAAAAGTAAATATGTTTCCATTTTCTCCTTGTTAAAATTCTGAGATTGCAAATCCTCATTTCCAGATATTAATTATTATTTAGGTAAATCAAACCTCGTAACTACATCGGTTAGGGGAAAACTGCAGTTACGATACTAGTTTCAGGATCAATTTTCTAGTGTTGCGGACATGATCATCACATAATTAAATTAGCACCTGACACCAAAGAAGGTTGTGACATCAGTTCTTGTACCTTTTCTACTTCCTGGACAGCCTTTCATACTACCATAGAAATGAGACACATAGATCAGGAGTTTTCAAGTTTGCAATACAGGCCTCTCACAGACTATACTCATCAGGCTTCTGTAACACAACTGCATGTCTAGGCTGAGATAATATACCATTCATTTTGGTTTCTTAGTAGACAGCAGTGAAAGAGCAATGACATCTAATTAATTCCCTCTCGGAGGACTTAAAACCGAACCACCATTTTCATGTCACAATTATACAAGTGAGGCTGCATTGTGGCATGTTTTCTGTCCCTTGTGTGTGCATATGTTCCCATTTTGAGGTTTATGCTATTCCTTTCATGCAGAGAACTTTTTGTTTTGGTGTCAACTTATTTGTGAGCATTACTGACCTTTTTCCTAGTTATGGTCCATTTTACTGTGGAGGAAGACACTATCATCTGAAGATTCTGTACAGCTCTTGTCACTGTTTCCAAATCAAATTATATCTTTGTCTCTGAGCATAGGCTGTATCGAGAACTGAGCAATAGGGTTTTTTTTTTTTAAAGAAAGAAGAGTATTTTCTCTCTTGGAGTATTAAGTTAGGAAGTTGCTACTGTGAATATAATTGGGGAAATACCCTGCTCCATGCAAGTTCTGATACTGTTGAGTGTTAAGGATTACAAGTTAATCCAGCACGCAGTACTGTGTCACACCTAGGACTAAGGATAATGTATAATCGGACCTTAGAATGGCCGGACTTAACGTCTCCAAGAATAGTCAAAATACTTGCCGAGGTCAGGGACACATAATCAGACACAAAGATGAGGGAAAGCCAAAAGTCAAGGATACCAGATATCAGGGAAGTCAAAACAAGGCCAAAGTCAAATACCAGAAAATCAAGATCAGGAACGCACTCTCGGATAACCATAAGCATGAACCACGACAGGGCACTGAGCAAGAGGAGAACTGGGTCTAAATACCCCTCCTGTGGATCTGATTGGCTGTAACCGGCCTTTGACCCCAAAGGCAATTATCAGGTTTCCATTTGCATGATTGCTGCTCAGCACAAACCCTCCTGTGGATTTGATTGCTGCTCGCCACAACTTTTCCTGTCAGGACAGTAATGTTGCTTGACACAACTTTGCCTGTCAGGACAGTAATGTTGCTTGGCACAACTTTTCCTGTCAGGACAGTAAATGACATTTACCACATTTTTATGTGCGGATGAATATGTGACATTGAGTAAGTTTCCTTTTCATTCATTTTAACTTCACTACTTACTTGTTGTTTACTTCATGTTTACTTCACTACCTGGGATATGTTGATAATTGTCGAAATTAGTTCACTTCTGAAAGACATTGAGTGGAACTGTCATCAGAAATTCTTGATGCACCATAAAATAGCACTTCAAAACTGTTGATCATGTTAAAATCAGTGATTAATTATAAAAAAAGTCTAACAAACAATGGCTTTATAGTTGTCACATAGTATTATCAGAATTCAAAAAACATTTTCTTCTTTAATACAAATTGAAAAATTTAGGTTTTTGGTCCAGCCAACGCAACACAGATACCAGGAAATAGGTGAGTTTTAGACCTCCAAAATTAAGCAGCACCGGGACGTGCATGTCCTGATCTGCACCAGATTCATGAAAGTTAAATCCCACTATTCATTCAAATCCTCTTCAGAGGAGCCTAGGTACAAAATCATCGGTTCTGTCTTCTTAGCTCATATCCCAAATAACAATATAGCTATTGGGATGGCGTTGAATTAAAATTGTGTCATTTTATCTCTTTTTGAATATTAACAGGGTTATTCACTGAACACCAAACTTTGTCAGAATGGACAAAATATGGTGAAAATTAACAAATTACAATCACATTGGCAATTCACAGATTTACTAAAGCCAAATGCAGTCAGAAATCAGTTAGTCCAACAGATTCTCTCAAATTAGTTTGTATGCGTTTGGAAAAAGAACTATTTGCATCAAAACCAGTTTACAGCACAGGAATTGGAGATTTATCACCAACTGCATGGTAGTCATGACAAACTGCATGCATCCGACAGGATGCAAGTTCTCAAATTATCATTCACCTGCTTTTTGCAAGGGAATCCATTATTTGACAAACTATTTGTCCACAGGCAAAGCAGTCAGCGGGCTAATGATTAAAATCCCTTGGCTTGCTAGCCTGCCCCTACATAAAAAACACAACCTGTATTTCTCGAATTGAGGTTGTATTAAGGCTGTATTAAATGTTTAAAACTAGTGACTGGGCAGTATTTATTCATAATAAAGGGGGGGGGGGGTCCATTGTCTCCTCCCTTGTCCCCCACCAATGGGCAATGAATTGGTGCACTAACATTCATAATAAAGGGGGGGACCTTTGTCCCCTCCTCGGGTCCACACCCATGGTTGGTGGGTGGGAGCCCTAATTAATTTTCCACCCTCCCAAATAATAGTATTTCCCCCAGGTATGTAGGGTTTACCAATTCCCTAGTCACCCCCCTAAAATAAAATAATAATATTATTATATTAAATAATAAGGAGGAGGGGTTCAAAAAGTATCAAATGTGTTAAAACATTTTATTTGATGGTTGCTGAGAAAGCTTCTCTTGTTAGACACGAAATAAGTTCTATTCACTAATTTTTAATTTTTTTAGTGGTTTCCCCCCTAGTTTTGTTTTGCCTATGTTTGTACTTCACTTTCTTTACAAATTTTCTTTTTTTTATGTTTCTGCCTGGTGCATCACTTTTTCTGTAATAAATAAGCAGCTACAAGGAAAGTTCCCATTTATTTCCTTGAAGGTTTTCATGAGTATGGTTGACTCTTATTTTTCTCCTGTCTTATTAAATAAAATTATGCTTGCCATATGAAGTCTTGTTTTTTCTAATTATTATTTTCTTAAGCCCCAAAAAGACCACAGGCGCTACTAATTAAAATTAAAAAAGGTCCAAGTGCAAAGAAAAACTGTAGTAAGTGGAACACAGAAAATATACAAACAAAGTGGGATTAAGTGTGGTGGCAATAAATGCCACAGATCACCTGAGTGGGAACCCCTTACACCACTCTATAAAATACAAACAAAAAATACATACAATGTAGGAGATGATTCACACTTCTAGACTGGTTCTGTAATATAAAAAGCAATATAGTGTAATATGCTAGTACAATTGTATCAATTGAAATGAGCGTCAGGTACTCACAAGCCTAGAGCCAAATTTCTGCATATGGCTCTCATGGATAGCGCTGTGGGACTTTTCAGGATGTCCCTCTCCTATTCCCAGATCACTTATATGATGCTCCGATTGGGTAATAATCCAGGTTCCACAACTTGACTTGACTTTTTTCAAGAGAAAATTTTATTGCTCCCAAATGTGGAGTAAAACATGGATCAATTAAAAATTTCGATAAAATAAATAAAAAAATAGAGTAACTGTATACAGTCCTGCCAATTGGCAAAAGTCCAAGTGTCCGAAACGCGTTTCGCCCCGTACCAGGGGCTTTTTCAATCGGTGTATGGGCTTCTTTCTCTGTTTGGCGTCTTCTTAATCCCCTTGTGTCTTTTCACTTCCGGGTTCCGGCTCTCGCACGTATGGAACGTTGCGTTCCATACGTGCGAGAGCCGGAACCCGGAAGTGAAAAGACACAAGGGGATTAAGAAGACGCCAAACAGAGAAAGAAGCCCATACACCGATTGAAAAAGCCCCTGGTACGGGGCGAAACGCGTTTCGGACACTTGGACTTTTGCCAATTGGCAGGACTGTATACAGTTACTCTATTTTTTTATTTATTTTATCGAAATTTTTAATTGATCCATGTTTTACTCCACATTTGGGAGCAATAAAATTTTCTCTTGAAAAAAGTCAAGTCAAGTTGTGGAACCTGGATTATTACCCAATCGGAGCATCATATAAGTGATCTGGGAATAGGAGAGGGACATCCTGAAAAGTCCCACAGCGCTATCCATGAGAGCCATATGCAGAAATTTGGCTCTAGGCTTGTGAGTACCTGACGCTCATTTCAATTGATACAATTGTACTAGCATATTACACTATATTGCTTTTTATATTACAGAACCAGTCTAGAAGTGTGAATCATCTCCTACATTGTATGTATTTTTTGTTTGCAAAGAAAAACTGCCCTACCAAAAATATCAAAAATGCGTAGCAATAAAAAATAACCCCTCTTCACCCATAGAGGGCTTGCTGCAAATTAAGATACGTACTATACCATGTGGCGTATTTTACTCTTGTTTTTCATACAACAAATACTTACACCTATAAACTCACCAACGATCTGGAACCTCAAGAAATCCATAGATGGGGATTATTCCGTCCAAGCTCTTAACACCGAGCTGATATAGCTCCTCAAAGTGTGAGTGTGAATATAACACCTTTGTTCTTGTGGAATTATATCGTTCATACATACTGTACCATTATTTGTATCTTTGTTTTTCCTTTTTTTAAGTTACTCCGCTGGCTAGTATTTCTACTAAACGTATGTACAATTTCTGATCTTTAGCGCTGTTCACCTTTCTATTTTATCTGTTCATTTATCACAAGGTAGAGGGAACACCTTGTTGGTGAACTGCTGCTCACCCTTGAGAAGAGAGCGCTTATTACCCTTTTGAAATTAAGATGTGATAGCGGCTAAAGTCCTTATATAGGCTTTCCCATGCTATTACCACAGTGGCAAAGCATAGGAAAATTTCCCACATATTGCAATATAACCAAAAGTGTTTTGATTGGTTGGATCAAGCCAACCAATCAGAGTGCTCTGACAGGCAAGTTTTGAGAGAAGTCTTACTTCTCTAGAGACTTGGCTGTCAGAGCGCTCTGAGGGTTTTGCCTCATTTGTGGCCATTGAGACTTTACTGAATAACCATGTAACCTATATATTTGACACAGGATTGGTACTTAGTTAGGTCTAGGCTCCATGAATTAAAGTCTCTAAAAAGTTATACAACCATTCAAGTCCACTTTTTCTTGACCTTATAATAGAAAAACTAAATTCCATGGAATTAATCTTTAAAGCACTAAAATGTATCTTAGAATTACATTACAGTGAATAATGAACTTATGTTTTGAGTTCAAAGACACAATATTTTATATTTGCTGAAATCCACATGTACATTCAGATTATTACAATATTTGTTATGTAAGTGTGTTTTATTGTGTTTGTCATATTAATTGTCTATGTATGTTCTTTATATTATTATATTGTTTTTTATCACAGAAATTGCATAAAAAATGCCCACACTTGGAGATTCGTATTATAAATTATGGACCTTAACGTTTAGGTTAAATTCGAACAAACATTTGAGATTAACTACCTTTTAACATGTATAAGGACAAATATATCCCAGTGCCTTACAGTGAAATCTTACCTTAACCCCCAATACACTATTACTAAAGAAAATCCCTACAATATAATACACAAAATTAAACATTAACTCATGAACTACATACAAGATGCATATCAGTGAAGCATGTTTTAGGCTAAAATGTCATCTTTGGTTCCTAGAGACATTTATAAATGTATATAACATTCATTCTCAAGATTTACAGTGAGGGAAAAACGTATTTGACCCCTGCTGATTTTGAACGTTTGCCCACTGACAAAGAAATGATCAGTCTATAATGTAAATGGTAGGTGTATTTTAACAGTGAAAGACAGAATAACCAAAAAAAGAAAAAGAAAAACGCATGTCAAAAAAGTTATAGATTGATTTGCATGTCAATGAGTGAAATAAGTATTTGATCCCCTATCAATCAGCAAGATTTCTGGCTCCCACGTATCTTTTATACAGGTAATGAGCTGTGATCAGGAGTACTCTCTTAAAGGGAGTGCTACTAATCTCAGTTTGTTACCTTTATAAAAGACACCTGTCCACAGAAGCAATTAATCAAAATAACTGTCAGTCTCCCTCAATCTTGTGCTCCATGCAAGATCTCACCTTGTGGAGTTTCAATGAGAAATGGAGAAATCAGCCCAGAACTACACAGGAAGATCTTGTTAATGATCTCAAGGCACATGAGACCATAGTCACCAAGAAAACAATTGGTAACACACTACACCATGAAGGACTGAAATCCTGCAGCACCCACAAGGTCCTCCTGCTCAAGAAAGCACATGTACAGACCCGTCTGAAGTTTGCCAATGAAAATCTGAATGATTCAGAGGAGAACTGGGTGAAAGTGTTGTGGTTAGGTGAAACCAAAATCGAGCTCTTTGACATGAACTCAAGTCGCCGTGTTTGGAGGAGGAGGAATACTGCCTATGACCCTAAGAACACCATCCCCACCGTCAAACATTATGCTTTGGGGGTGTTTTTCTGCTGAGGGGACAAGACAACTGCACCGCATCAAAGGGATGATGGATGAGGCCATGTACCGTCAAATTTTGGGTGCGAACCTCCTTCCCTCAGCCAGGGCATTGAAAATGGGTCGTAGATGACAATGACCCAAAACCAACAGCCAAGGCAACAAAGAAGTGGCTCAAGAAGGAGCACATTATGGTCCTGGAGTTGCCTAGCCAGTCTCCAGACCTTAATCCCATAGAAAATTGTGGAGGGAGCTGAAGGTTCGAGTTGCCAAATGTCAGACAAGAAACCTTAATGACTTGGAGAGGATCTGCAAAGAGGAGTGGGACAAAAACCTTCCTGAGATGTGTGCAAACCTGGTGGCCAACTACAAGAAATGTTTGACCTCTCTGATGGCCAAAAAGGGATTGCCACCAAGTACTAAGCCGAAGGTCAAATACTTATTTCCTTCATTGACATGCAAATCAATTTCTAGCTTTTTGGACATGCGTTTTTTCTGGATTTTTTTTTGTTATTCTGTCTCTCACTGTTAAAATACACCTAACATTAAAATTATACACTGATCATTTTGCCAGTGGGCAAACATTCAAAATCAGTAGGACATCAAATACTTTTTCCCTCACTGTATTATGAGGCCTCAGAACCACTCACTGACATTATGTCCCCCATAACACATGGTTATGTATCAGAGAGAAAGAGAGTGAATGATACATAATCATGTGTTATGGGGGAAATAATGTCAGTGTATATATATATATATATATATGCATATATATATATATATATATATATATAATATATATATATATATATATATATATATATATATATATATATAATATATATTGTGAATATGTCACTATGTTTTTTTTGCTTTTTGCTGCCTCTTTAAATAATAAATAAAGTGGTGTGCATCCTTTTGCTTTTGTATTATTTTGATATATGAACATGCAAAGTCTACACAATTTATCATACACATGGTTCACCTTGCAAGTCACTTTAAGAGCTCGTGGGATATTTTATTACAAATGCTTCCTTTAAGTATTACATTATTTAGATTAATATTTTATTATAATAAAACTTTTACTTATATACAAGATGACATTTAAAAATGATAGAAAGAAAGCCCTCAGCGAACCTTCAAACAATATGACCCTATTATTACGATGCCCCTATTGATGCTCATTGCGTTCAGATGTCATTTGCACAACTACAGCCAGCCAAATAACCTTTCACATAATTTCAAATGTTACAATAACATGGAGGACATAGGCACTTCACAGTCCACAATCTTTTTTTTTTCTTTTGAAGAAGAAAGCATTCAGGACTTGGAGATGGAGTTAATAGACCATTATTGACTGAAAATACACTTTAAATACAGCCTTTTTTATAAAAGCATATGGTCCATTTGGAAGACAGTAACTGTCTTTAATAAAGAAATGAAAACATGAAGAGCATGTTTTAAAGGACACATAATGCTATAGGTAATTAAAAAGGTAAACAACAACTTAACTTCATGGTTAAAGAAAAGCACATCCTTTGTGTCTAAATATAGTTCCAAGGAAAATATTGGATATATACATTAATTAATCATACTAAGATTTAAAACACCAATTAAGCAACCCCATTGAATATACCTCTTGGTTTTCGTGTCTATATGCCAGGTCCAAGTGTATATAGTGAAAGAGGTCATTAAAATTTATTAGGGGAGACACTAAGTAAAGTTAAATTAATGGTTGTATCCCTCATCTGCTATGGGTACTAACAATATTTAGTCTGTGGATATTTTAATATACCCACCTGGCTATTTATCACAAATATAAATACTGGGAGCAGACAGGCCCTCTCCTCATTATTAAGCAAACCCAAAACGATGGGGACTATTGTTGACTTGGTAGGAATGCATTAACATCTCAATCTTACCACTATGGGGATGGCGTATTAATGACTGCTCAGCCACTTCGTTTGCAAAACCAATCACAGCATATTGAGTAGGATATACAGGGGTAACCAGGTCATTATGGTTATAAACATAAATTCACTCACATAACCTATTCCGTACGTGTGATAACATTCATTACCATTTTCTTAGATGCTTACCCATCCCTAATTCTCACAAAATGTATACACATACCGCAGGTGCAAATGCAAACACATATGCAAACATAAATATGCACATGCATGACAGTAGCAGTTTTGGCAAATTCTGACACCACACTATGTAAAGTACTGATTTATGCTACCTTTACACTTTTCAACAAATAAACTTTGCACTTTTCACTTACTGAATGATTTTTATTTTTATTTTTCAATTAAAGCTATTCAGATAAACCTTGCAAGTATATGACTATACATATAATGATGGCACTATAGAGCTAAGAAAATATTAATTATTATATTTTCTCTACCAATTTTTATTTTAAAAAAAGCATGGACTTTTTTGTTGACTATTGTAAGGTCAGCATTTGTGATGTACTGAATTTCATCTAACTCTTTAAATGTAGTCCATAAAGAAATGTTTTATATATTCTTAAGTCCATCACAGTCATGTTAATTGATTTTTTTTTCCACGTGAATCATTGCAAATGGAATTTTAATGTTGTCCTTCCTACATTTCTATGTTTTGCCTATTTATTGCCTTAATGTTTGTTTCTGGCAAATACCCAAGGCAAACTATAGTTGTTACGTGCTCTAATTTTATTCTTCGACTGACCTAATTCTATTTGCACCTTAAACAGGTGGTTAGGTTTTGTTCATACTTTGCATTACAACAAGACATACAATATAGTGCATGTAACTGTTCAATGGTAATTGTTAAATGACTTTAAATTGTTGTTCAGACTTATCTGGTCATTAATTTTGTACCAAAAGTTTGCCTGATCAGAACAACTTAATCCTTTTTACATATCATTTTTAGCATTTTTGTGATTAATGATCTTCCCTAAAAAATGTCCATGTTCTTTCTTTTTTTATTTTAAAACAGTCCATCAATTTGTTAGTAAAAATTAACTATCACTTCCTAGGATTTTCATTCAATAGTGTTTTTACTTATTCATATATGTTCACAGATCAAGTGAGAAAAAAACATTTCTATATATTTCCCCCCTCTGTTGCTCACTTCTCTTCTGTGTTGTTCTGTGAGTAAAATCAACATGTAGTGACTGACTACTAGCCATCAATCATACAGTGAGGGAAAAAAATATTTGATCCCCTGCTGATTTTGAACGTTTTCCCACTGACAAAGAAATGATCAGTTTATCATTTTAATGGTAGGTGTATTTTAACAGAGACAGAAAAACTAAAAAAAAAACCAGAAAAATGCATGTCAAAAAAGTTATAAATTGGTTTGACTTTTTTCCCTCACTGTATGTTTTCCCATCAATCATATATTTTTTTGGTGCCTAGGAATCCAGAATCACAGACCAAAATAAACATGGTCAATTCTGGTTATTGCACGTTTGGTTGGTTCCTGATTCAGGTACATTTAGACTTGATGTTTGGGAATTGGACTGATCACGTCAACTGGCCGAAATTCAAATGGACGGCAAAAAGTGTAATATATTGTTCTCATAATAAAATGATGCTCTAAACTCCTCTTGTTAGAAAACATGTAAGCAGCCAAAAAAGTATAAGGGCTTCTTCTCACTGTTATAGAACAAGGTGGAGTCTCTACCCATCCTTAAATAATAAGGAGTTAGGCCACAACTGTAGATCCAGTATGGTTCACAAACTATTCAGAGCTCAGGATGTCTCAGACAGTGCACCAGGGCTCCGTACAGAGACTGTGTGGAGGTATGTGAGAACAAACCGTTCGACCAATAAATATAAAGACTTGTCATAGATGCTTTAAGTCCTGGACTAGTAGGCTCGGTGACTCAGTAGACAGGAGGTTGCTGTCTTATCTTATTGCTGTATAAGGACTGTTTTACTGCTCTTCTGTAACATACAGTGGTGGTTGCAATCAAATGCTTTGTACCGAATATGCTGTGTAAAGCATGCTTTGTAGTTTGCCAGAAAGCATCTGGTGATGAGTGTAGTGTAGTGTAGGCTTTCCCACCTGTGAATTTTGGAAATGTGTGGGAGCACTTAAGTGTGTAATTTATTTATTTATTTATTATTGCCATTTATATAGCGCCAACAGATTCCGTAGCGCTTTACAATATTATGAGAGGGGATGTAACTATAAATAGGACAATTACAAATAAACTTACAGGAACAATAGGTTGAAGAGGACCCTGCTCAATCGAGCTTACATTCTATAGGAGGTGGGGTGTAAAACACATTAGGACAGGAATTTGCAATCAAATAAGGTGGGCTGCCCTTTAGGAGATGGCAAGAGCCAGGTATGTGAGGTATTGGTTAGTCTTGGAGGCCATAAGCTTTCCTAAAGAGATGGGTTTTAAGGCACTTCTTAAAAGATGCAAGACTAGGGGAGAGTTTGATGGTGGTAGGCAGGCTATTCCATAGGAAGGGAGCCGCCCGCGAGAAGTCCTGCAAGCGCGAGTTGGCCGTACGAGTGCGGATAACGGACAGGAGGTGGTCACGGGCAGAGCGGAGAGACCGAGAAGGGACATACCTATGGATCTGTGAGGAGATATAAGAGGGGCAGAAGTTGTTCAGAGCTTTATAGGTGTGAGTTAGTACCTTGAATTGACTCCTATAGCATACAGGAAGCCAATGTAAGGTTATATTATGTATTTTTCCAATAATAAGGTTAAGGTCCCTGGTTAAGTGTCTGATAGAGATTGATAACATAAGAGTTTATATTATGTAATAAACATTTTATTACATTATTTTTTTTATTTTTCATTTAAAAAAAATAAACCAGAATTGAATATTTTATTTACATAGTTATGTAAGTTTCTGTATATCAATTCTTGCTATACTGGTAATGCTTGAGTAGTTGGTAAATAAAGTCTCTTGTTGTAGTATACCTGCCCTATTACTTTAATAACTACATATTTTAATATTATAATACCAAAGCAGATTTTATTGTGTCAAATCATAGAAGTTTATCATGTCCCAGCTTTTGATCTCAATCAAATATTTCTTGGAACAAAGTAGTGTTGTAGCTTGGAAAAAAATACGCCACTGTTTACACGTGATATGAGACTACCGATAAGACGTTTCCAAAAATGACCAAAGAGTTCCATGCAACATAATCTTTGGGAAAACAATCTTTACATGTTTCTCATTCATGGGGAAATTCATTCAAAGTTAATTAATATACTATTACATTTATACACAATTTGCTTAGTTAATAGCTCCTTGGCAGTATTTGTTTAGTATTAGAGCATAAGATAATTGTTTTATAGGGATAAACCATGTTTTAGTAAATAATTGCAATAGTTAGCAATGAAAATATGTGAAAAAAAAAGTAAAATATAAAAAACTCAATTAATTCTCTACACTGCATGGTATAGTGGGGTATAACTCCATATGAATAAAGGTTGCAATACATTTTTTTTAATTATATTTTGTCAGACAGAAACATTACACAGAAGAGTTAGAGACTGGTGGTCACAAATGTACTACCTGCATGATTAATCATCGTTTTTACATAACTTGCATACTTATTTCTAAAGGACAAGTAGGGATTACATTTGTTTTGATACATATTGGTATATAGGACACATCAACTATGACAAATTACAACTGTTCCATAAATGTTTGCCTCATACATATAATAGAAGACTCAACCAACTGCAATTGTTCCATTACCACAGCAACTAGAAACTAACTCATTGAACCCTGTGAATTGTATGTTAAATGCACAAGATGAGAGCTCAACCCTCAAGCCAACATTTTAATTACACTACATCAGTCTTACAGACACTTAATGTGGACCACACCCATATGTTGAGACCCATGTCACATGATGCAACAGTCAAGTGTCAGTCTGAATGCTTCCTCTGATTGGCTTCTTTCTCCAATGAGGCAATTCTGCAGAAGCTGTTTGTAAGAGGATGAAACCACATAAAGGAGACGGGTGAGCTTTCTGCCAACTACTACAAGCACATCAAGGTAGAGGGTCAACATTTAAATTACAGAAGTAGCAGTTAGACAATTTTTTGTAGATTAAGAAGTAGTAACTAGAACGGAAAAGGTAAGCACTTGAATAAGAAACAGATGAATATTACTCTTTAATTTAAATTCAACCTAGATATGGCTCAAAATATTACTTTAAACTCAAGATATTATACTTTGTCTATTTAATCTCTCAGGAATTGTACTTAAAATTCTAACTTGAAATTCTAAGTTTCACATGCTAAATTCTTTACATATACACTAATCAGCCAAAACATTAAAACCACCTGCCTAATATTGTGTAGAACTCCACTCCAGTAGACCTCTGTATGTGTCCTGTGTTATCTGGCACCAACACATTAGGTCCTTTCAGTCCTGCAAGGTGGGGCTTCTATGGATTTAATTTGTTGCTCAAGCACACCCCACAGATGCTCAACCAGATTGAGATCTGGGGGATTTGGAGGCCAAGGCAACACCTTGAACTCTTTGTCATATTGCTCAAACATTCCTGAACATTTTTGGCAGTCTGTCAGGGTACATTATCCTGATGAAAGATGACACTGCCATTAGAGAACACCATTGCCAGAAGGTATGTACGTGGTCTGCAACAATCTCTAGGTAGTTAGTACATGTCAAAGTTAACATACACATGAATGCCAGGACCCATGATTTCCCAGTAGAACATTGCACAGGTCATAATACTGCATCTGCATGCCTGTCTTCTTTCCATATTGCACTAAGCTGCCAACTCTTCCCCAGGTAAATGATGCACACACACCTGGCCATGCAACTGATCTAAAAGAAAATGTAATTCATCAGATCAGGCAGCCTGCTTCCATTGCTTCATGATCAAGTTCTAACACACATATCCCTATTGAAGGTGCTTTTAGCATTGGACAGGGGTCATCATGGGCACTCTGACCATTCTACAGACACAGCACCATACACAGCAAACTGTGATGCACTGTGTGTTCTGGCACCTTTCGCTCATGAGAAGCATTACGTTTTTCAGCAATTTGAGCTACAGTAGCTCTTATGTGTAATCAAATCAGAGAGGCTAGTTTTTGCTGGAGCATTTTAGTTAAGAAGAAAGGTTAAAAAACGTACCGTATATACCCAACTCGGCTTATACTCGAGTCAATAGTCTGTATTATGGCAATTTACATTGCCATAATACAGACTGGGGCTGCAGAGATGTTACTTACCTCTCCTGCAGCTCCTGTCAGCTCTCTTCTCCTCCGCGCCGTCCGTTCAGCACCTCGGTCAGCTCCCAGTGTAAATCTCGCGAGAGCCGCGGCTCTCACGAGACTTACACTGTGAGCTGACAGAAGAGCTGACCGGACGGCGCGGAGGAGGAGAGAGCTGACAGGAGCTGCAGGAGAGGTAAGTTACAGCTCTGACAGCCCCCCTCCTCCCCTCCACTGAACTGCCAATGCCACTGGACCACCATGTATCAAGCAGGGAGGGGGGATGAAAAAAATATAATAAAAATAAAAAAAATTATAATAATTCAATTTAATAATAAGAAATAATAATACAAAAAAATATTAAAATAATTAAAAATAAAAATAAAATTGCCCATCCCCCACGGCTCTGCAACACACACACACACACACACACACTGCACTCATACACACACACTGCATTCATACAGACACTGCACTCATACACACACACTGCACTTGTACACACACACTGTACTCATACACACACTGCACTCATACACACACACACTGCATTCATACAGACACTGCACTCATACACACACACTGCACTCATATACACACACACTGCACTCATACACACACTGCACTCATACACACACACACTGCATTCATACAGACACTGCACTCATACACACACACTGCATTCATACAGACACTGCACTCATACACACACTGCACTCATACACACACACTGCACTCATACACACACACTGCACTCATACACACACACTGCATTCATACACACGCTGCACTCATACACACACACGCTGCACTCATACACACACTGCACTCATACACACTGCACTCATACACACACACTGCATTCATACAGACACTGCACTCATACACACACACTGCACTCATATACACACACACTGCACTCATACACACACGCTGCATTCATACACACACACTGTAAAATAAATATTCAATTAATATATTTTTTTAGGATCTAATTTTATTTAGATATTTACCAGTAGCTGTTGCATTTCCCACCCTAGTCTTATACTCGAGTCAATAAGTTTTCCTAGTTTTTTGGGGTAAAATTAGGGGCCTCAGCTTATATTCGGGTCGGCTTATACTCGAATATATACGGTATATATTTTTAGTTTTGGAAAAATGGCGCCTCAGAGTGGATATGATAACATCATACAAATATATTCGGGGCCAGTACAAACCATTATCTGGAAATCTATTCATAAACAGGGCTATACATTGGACACAAGGCCACACATTTAGGCTTGAAGAAAGGAGATTTCATCTAAGGCAAAGAAAAGTTTTTTTTTACAGTAAGAGCAATAAGGGTATGGAATTATCTGCTTGAAGAGGTGGTTTTATCAGAGTCCATACAGATGTTTAACCCCTTAACACCGTAGCCAAATGTACAAGTTGTGAACAGAACAAAACGTAAACAAAACCTGGCATTTGCGCTATATGTCTGTCCAACCGTAATTCACCTCTTTCATATGAAATACATCCCCCCTTATTATATATCATTTTATTCAGGGGAAACAGGGCTTTCATTTAACATCAAATATTTAGGTATTAAACATAATTTAATATAAAAAATATATAAAAAAATGGGAGAAAAAAAGATTTTTTTAATTTTTTTTAGTTCTATGTGACATTTTAACTGTGGATGTCAAAATACTGTTTGCTTTTACTGCAATACAATACACATATTTGTATTCAGCGATGTCTCACGTGTAAAACAGTACCCCCTATGTACAGGTTTGATGGTGTTTTGGGAAGTTACAGGGTCAAATATAGCGTGTTACATTTGAAATTGAAATTCGCCAGATTGGTTACATTGCCTTTGAGACTGTATAGTAGCCCAGGAATTAAATTTACACCCATAATGGCATACCATTTGCAATAGTAGACAACCCAAGGTATTGCAAATGGGGTATGTCCAGTCTTTTTTAGTAGCCATTTGGTCACAAACACTGGCCAAAGTTAGCGTTAGTATTTGTTTGTGTGTGAAAAATGCAAAAAACGCCAATTTTGGCCAGTGTTTGTGACTAAGTGGCTACTAAAAAAGTCTGGACAAACCCCATTTGCAATACCTTGGGTTGTCTACTATTGCAAATGGTATGCCATCATAGGGGTAATTTTCATTCTTGGGCTACCATAGGGTCACAAAGGCAACGTAAGCAATCTGGCGAATTTTAATGTGAAAAAAATGAAACACAAGCCTTATATTTGACGCTGTAACTTTTGAAAACACCATAAAACCTGTACATGTGGGGTACTGTTGTACTCGGGAGACTTCGCTCAACACAAATATTTGTATTTCAAAACAGTAAAAAGTATTGCAGCAATAATATCGTCCGTGTAAGTGCTGTTTGTGCGTGAAAAATGCAGAAAACGTCACTTTTACTGGCGATATCATCATTGTAATACATTTTACTGTTTTGAAAACTAATATTTGTGTTCAGCAAAGTCTCTCGAGTAAAACAGTACCCCCCATGTACAGGTTTTATGGTGTCTTGGAAAGTTATAGGGTTAAATATAGTGCTAGCAAATTAAATTCCCTATACTTTCGGCATGGGTTGTCAGGCAGGTCCCGCTAATTGTAATTAATTAGGATACCTAATTATGTAAAATTATTACATAAATATATGTGTAGAATTAATATATGTATATATATACATATGTGTATATATACGTATATATATATATAATTTTTTTAAAATATTTGTATTTATATATAGGTATATATAGTGATATATACGTATATATTTATGTATATAGATATATATATATTATGATATATATTATTTTGTTCTATGTGTATTTTGATATAAATATATATATATTATTATCACAATACAGTTAGAACGAAATAACACACATCTATATATTTTTTAATTATTTATTTTTAAATATTTTTTTATTTCATTTTTTTACGTATTTACATATATATTTTTTTTATATTATATATAAATATATATATAACAATAATTATATATATATTTAATCAGTATCAGTCTACGTGTAATTTGATATTAATATATATATATATATATATATATATTTATTAATATTTAAATATACGTCGTGTATGTGTAAATGTGTGTGTGTGTGTATGTGTATATATATATATACTTAGATCACCTGTCACTGTGATCACCTCCTGCAGATTGGGTAATTGACCACAGGGGGGAGTGCCTGGGTGGTACAAGCACTCCCCCCTTCCAATCTGCAGGGGGATCATTGTGCCAGTTACATGTGTCAGCCAATAGGTGCTTTGAGATCGCAGTGACAGCCTGTCACTGCGATCAGACTTAGCAGATCGCGGTCACTGACCCCAGGGGGACTGCCTGGGGGGCCAGGTAAGTCCCCCGACCGCGATCTGCACAACGGGAAAGCCGCCGGCCGCATGTGTCAGCCGATTTGAAATCGGCTGACACATGCTGAATACTGGTCGCAGTGACAGCCTGTCACTGCGATCAGAGACTGCAGATCGCGGTCACCGGCCACAGGGGGGGTTGCCCGTGGGGCCAGGCATCCCCCCCGACCGCGATCTGCAGCGGGAGAATACCGCCGGCCACGTGGGCGGCAATAAAAGCGAGGACGTACTATTACGCCCGCCGGCGTTTAGAGACGGTTTCTGCGTGGCGTAATAGTACGTCCTCCGGACTTAAAGGGTTAAACTGCAATTGGATAAATACTTGCAAAAACATAACATACAGGGATATAATTTCTAATTAGTGGGGTAATAGCTGCTTGATCCAAGGAGACATCTGACTGCTATTTTGGTGTCAAGAAGGAATTTTTTCCTAGTTTGTTGCAAAATTGGAAGTGCTTCAGACTGGGTTTTTTGCCTTCTTTTGGATCAACAGCAAAAACATATGTGAGGAAGGCTGAACTTGATGGATGCAAGTCTATTTTCAGCTATGTAACTATGTTATTGACTATTCACTTGCTCCCTAATATATCCAACCTCTTGACAGGTGCCATTATAATAATATAATCAATTTTATTCACTTCACCAGTCACTTTATAAATTTCCTTAGCAACATAAAAAAATAATGTACCTTCACTAAATCTTACATAGTTATTTTCTACATCCTAATTTTTTGCTTTCCATAACTTGAATAGCACCAGGCATTACACTTGGTTCCTTACTAGATTTGAATGAGTACTTAATGGGTATAACTACTAACCTTTCTTGTGTATGTGCATGTTTACGTATGAAAAAAAAATATTCCAGCTAGTGGACATTGTGAGCCCTGGTATGATTTTTTGATTTTTAGTAGTATTTATATCGAACCAACATGTTTCACAGCTCTGATAGAAAGGGGATATTTAACAACAAGTATCTGACATACAAGATACAAGAGGTGAAGAAGGCCCTGCTCAAAAAAGCTTACCATCTATAACGATTTCAGGTATTTTTAGATGTTTTGTCCAGTGACATTTACTGGTGTTACTTCCCAAGTTTCCCTATTTAGTGGTGGGGCTGTCCTTATTTTGGGTCCAAATCTCTCTATCCCTCTTTTCAATCATAATATCTCTCTTTTTTTAGGAGCTCCATATTGTTGGAGTCTGAGTGTGTAAGAGAAATACACGGTAATATGTCTTTAAACTACAGTAAATGTGATAAATCAATATGTGCAAACACGATACTTTGTTCATGTTCTAAAATATATTTTTGTTGCATAAATTGTTATCAGTAAGTCTTCTAAAATGTCTCAGAAGAGCCCTGCACCTAACTATACCCCCACTTACACTCTTAAAATTAAAGGTGTGCTGGTGCGGTGGTCTGATTAGTAGGATTTGAAGTTCCTGGTTCTAAAACAGTAACACTACCACTGCCCTAACCAGCCGATATAAAAGGTTGTGGTGATAGTGTATAAAGTTATGTGTAACCACCGTGTTGACATATAAATGTTATTTTTAAAGACAATTGAGTATCTTATGAAAAACGATTAACACAAGTGATAGGTGATTTTAAATGTTTATTGAGTGGTGTAAATTCTAGGGATGTAATAATTCCCCTTTAAGAAAATTGTTGAGTTGAGCTTCTTAACAAGGAATTACAGAGGTTTATTCCTTTGAAGGAATTGTAAGATTTAGACCTTGAATGAATTGGAAAAAATATCTAACTTCATTATTTGACTGTGCATGTGTGCTCGTGGAAAGGAGTATTCTATAATGGATTTACATTGAACAAGAAGGAAACCTGATCAGTAATAGTAAACACAATCCTAATAACACTTTTGCCGCTGATGCTGGCGCTGAGATATTGATTTTGTACTACCGTGGCTGTTTGATGTCGCCGTCGGGCACTGAGGCTCGAAAAATGATTATTGACAGATTTTCCAAGTCAACAGTAAGTGGTGAGGAGACTACAGCAGAGACATGCAGAAATGGCCTTTGTGTGTTCTTTTGTCTCAGACAGTAACCTGACACAGGAGTCAGCAAAGCTGTCTGCCTTTAACCTCTTAATGTCTGGATTGTACAATAATGTTCTATTACTTAGTGATTTAGGTATTAGAAAAGCACACTGACAATACATTTATTTCAGAAAGTTTTCATTACATTTTATAGTAAAGTGAAGATAATTAGAGAAGAATGCAGACTTTTTCCTTATTATTTATTTTTTTTAAATCACTTTTTCTTATAATTAAAGTGATTGCATTAAAACAACTCAAAGGGCAGTTGAGGACAATCTATGGGGGAGTTCAAACAACAAACACTTTCTGTGGCACAAGACACACATATCATTTTTATATGTAGTTTTTTTGTTTTGCTTTTTTTTAACAGTTTATAACTTATAACTTGATCCAGTGCAGAATAAGCCATAAAAGCCATAGATGATATTGCAGACATATCAAACATTAATCATACATGACATAGAAGTAGCATGAGAAACATTGGAACACGGATTATAGGAAGATACTCCACCGGATTTATTTCACCTTTGTTACTACATTACTCATTTATTATAACAAAGCTACCATTCTACCTCTAATTTACTACTGTAATATGTTGTACTTTCAGTTACAAGGTGAAGTTATAAAAGTGGGCAAACAAACAAAAGTGAACATATATATATATATATATATATATATATATATATATATTGTGGATAATAAAACTAACTAATCCAATACAACTAAATCAATGAATTCATGCAAATAAATTACACCTCGTTAAAATATATGAAAAGGTGGATATACCCAATATGAGCTCTTGAATAGGTGTCACTGGAGGAATGAAAAAAATCAGACACTCTCATAGGGTAACACAATAGCTATATATAATAATTAGACAACAATTATATCCTCCATGTATCACACTCACGTTTTCTTGAGCCTGTTATGGTAACCGGCTCAGGTTATACAGCCTTGAGTGTAATATCCAACCAGAATAGATGCTATCTTTGTCTAATCACACCATGCACATTCAGATTGATTTAATATTGTGTCCTGTCCCCGCAAACAACCAATCACAACCACCGTAGGACTGCACTGCCATAAGTTCTTAAAGTTCCAAATTCTATTGAAACCTGCACTTTTCGCAAAATGGTAATAGAAGACACACTCATGCACGCTGAAGTGCTTTAGTGGACCGGAGTGTCCCTTTACAGCATTGGTTACCAACCCAGTCCTCAATTCCCCCCTTACAGTCCAAGATTTAGGGATTACCCAGTTGTCTCTAACTTGTTTTTAGAAAAAAGCAAACCACAGAGTAATCCTTATATCCTGGACTGGTAGGGTACTTGAGGACTGGGTTGGGAACCCCTACTTTAAACAACTTTCTTTTTTAGCAAATTTAACAGTTTATCTGTGGGTCTTTGAAGTAAGTATGACTGTATTTTTTAATTATTAAGTATTTTTAGATAACATCAGCCTATATTATTGAAAGCAAATATTGCTCTTGGAATGGAAACGATTACATTTTATCAATACACTGAGAAGATATTCATCATTAGAAGATTATGTATTTTTATTTTGTAATTAATTTAATTGACTTTTTCACCATATCTTCTCAAGCCTCTTTTGTTTGAACAGTTTAATGTGAGATTAGTGTAGTTTATTTTCCCACTTACTAATTGTTTACTTAGCACTGTTAGCACAGATTGTTAAATTGCCAAGATTTGGTCTCACTATGATACATACTTACAAAGAGTTTATCTTTTAAATTCTACATGAAAACATATTTAATAACTTTTCAAACATACATTGCAAGCAGTTTATATGTCATTTTTTTATGTTCAATCACATTTTCATTCATTGTTTAAGATTATTTTGCAATTAAGCGTAACATTTCACAATGGACACACTGACATCATCAGCTGTCCTTCACACAGGTTATTTTGTTTTATAAATATACTGAAGATGTAAGTGCATTATATGTTTAATAGAAGCTAGAAGCTAGACATTTTAAAATATCCTCCTTATGGAATGCCAATGGTGTTCCCCTTTAAATCAGTTCTCTATGTCATCTTTTAAACTATGTGCACACATAATTTAATATGGTTTCAGTGAAACTAATCTATCTGTCTTGATCAGATATTGTAATAACACAGATGAGTACTAATCCAGAACTAGAATACATTAAAGAAACACTCATAGCACCATAACTACTACAAAATGCTGGTGCCTGTTATTGTATATAGTCAAAGTGCTTTTGAATAGTGTGACATCTTATCTGGGGTCTGACGGTCACTGTAACCCTCCTCTACTGCTTACAGCAGAGAGCGGGAGTGCCATCATCTCTCCTAAGGTTGCAATTGAGGGGTAGACAACCCTTGACACTTTAGACTACATCTCGCCTTATGCTTTTGCAGAATTTTGGTTGAAAAGCATTAAGGAAGATGTAGTTCACAAAATCTTAAGTGCCTACACCTGCTGTAGTGGATGCGGGGAGAGGTTCCAAGCAAACCCCTTTTAAGAAGTTAATCTGTTCTAAAATAGTTTCACTTTTTACAAAGTAGAGCAGTTGCTAGGGTACTTCTGCCATCATAACAAATGCAGTGTGTTAACAAAGTGGCAAATAGTCATATATATATATAGTGATATAACTTTAATGATTGTGCTTAGAAATGTGTGTGAGCTACTGTGATAAAGACATTTTATGAACAGATTATAGACTGAGTGATTCCAACTTCGTCGAAATAAAAATCTGCTATGGTTAATATTAACTAAATCAATGTATTATATATAAAATATAATGATTTGAAGTAGCAGCTCTTAGGAAAACATTTGTAGAAAGAGCACTGAAGCCCAGGAAAACATTTGTAGAAAGAGCACTGAAGCCCTTTTTAATTTTCAGTAAGAATAATACTAAAATATTGACTGAAATCAGTGTCAGGGAAAGTATTTTTATACTTATAGAGTTTAATCTACTAAAACGTGAGATGAACCATCTCGCATAAGTATGGGTTATATACCCATTTCAATAAAACAAAAATCCAAAGTCACTAAATACTTAATGGTTGCAAACCCACTTAATTTTTTAATTCGTACCTGAAAATTGTATTTTAGTATATTAAAAACATGCCACGTCATATTTTCAATAAACAAATAAAGGTATCACCTTTGCATCACATGTGTAAATTTGTGATCACAAAAGAACGGTTTTGTATCCTTTTACTGGTCACACAGTACCCACAGCACTTGATAAATTTGATTTAAACTACCTAGCTTGGTTAAACTAAGTCAGTACTTGATAATGTCCGACTTCTTCATAAGATAATAAGTTGGTTAATGACTTGACTAACCTAGGCATGCGTTCGGGATTTTAGATTTGGTGCTCCTTACATCCTTTCTTGAATAACAATAGAAAGATAAGGCTACCAGAGGACAACAAATGAAAGCTTAATTAAATAAAATTAACAATGAGGCATTTACAAGGTGAGCAAAATGAGCAAGGGTTCCCTATACCCTAACAAGGTAAGGGATAAGATTCAGAGAGGTGGGCTCCATGGCTGCAGTTTGCTATTCTTTCAATTACCAAGGTGGTGATATGACAGTCCTTTTATAGTGTGGAATTGTCCTAGATAAATGCATTGTCTCTATGATGCAGTTCTTTAGCCTCTATATTATGTGTTCCACATGTGCTTTTTGACTTTGAATTATTAGAAGGTTTGTTATGACATCTAATAAAGCGTATCCATGTGTTGGTTCTGCAACTCTGGAGTCTAGACATAATTGTATCTATGCATTAATTTTTTTCATGTAAACTATATGTAGCATTTTAAATGAAATACATTTAGAGATAGGGATGGAGCATACTAGACTAGTGTGCTTTTAACTGTTCACGTGAAACATTTAAATAAATATATAGGTTCAATATACAATGTGTGCGGTTTTAGTAAGTAGAAACATGTTGAAAAAGAAAATACGTAGAAGTAATAAAAATAAAAAACAATGAAAAGGCTAGTAACCTTCCCTCACAAAAATACACATAGGTAAGTGTTTTGGTCACTCTAGAAGTAGAGAAACTGAGCTTAGCATTTGCTACATTTAAAAAAGAAGTGGCAGGTGGAGATTACATGAGAGTGAAATGAACATCTGCTTCACTATCTTGAGTGTAAATGATAGTTCTTCCTGTTATCCCATAAACAGCCTGGGGGAGAACATGCTGGTAGAGTTCCTGACACAAATTTGACTCTTGCTAGTAGGTAGAATTCCAACCATCTGCCTCACAAACCAACAAAGCATGGACGAAGATGGATAAATGGAAAGAGGAATTGCACAATCTGTTTTGAGAAACACACACAATGTTAAGTGATTTGATATTTTCACACACATTATCTCTTGTGACCTTTATTAAGTTTATCTGTGTATTTATATATACGTGAACCAAATGGCATCTAGAAACGAGGATGCAAAACTATATGTGATCATCAAACTAGAATTTTCCATGTCATGTATAATTTTCAGACACTATCATTATTTTTATATTATCTTACATGTACCTAAAATAATTTTCAAATATTATTTGGAGAGCAAAAGAATTTACAATTCAAAAAATAAATAAATAAATAAAAATATAGATAAATATATTTATTTATAAAAAATATCTATCTATCTATCTATCTACCTACCTATCTAATTTTGCTTTCTGAATATTTGAATATCATTATATGTGCTTGTAAATATTATAAAAATAAAGAACATATAAACATATATATGTATATATATATATATATATATATATGTAAAATTTCAGATATGTAAATGTATCACCTGCAATTTTACTTATGCATGCAAAATGAATTTAAATTGGCTTTAGTCTTTGCATAACCATAGTTAAAATTGAATACATTATCGTGATGTTCCCAAAAATCTACCCAATATAAATAAAACAAAAACATAATTCTAGAGTACAGTACATACTTCATGATGGTCGTTTTGCCCCACTTTGTTAACAAGCTCTAACTGATTTCTTGCAAGAGAGAGGGCTCAACAATGCTCAGGAGTCCGGAGTAAGGAAAGTGTATGTGTGATGCACATTAGATAATATATTAGAAATGGAGTTAATAGCCAACCAAAATGGAATACAACATAATGTGTAACAAATAGTATAGTACATTAATACCAACAGACTTCAAACCCCACCTGAGTTCCACGAATATTTTAGTAACCCCTGCTGCCTTTCTAAAGTGTCTTTCTTTTAGTGCCATTACATTTTCTGCTAGGGAACAGACTAGAATGTCTGCTTTCTGTGTTTTTTTATGACTATAATTTTTATTACTTTAACAAGTACATAGAGAACAAACTCTTTCAATGTGCAAAATACAGACAGCAATATTATATAGTTGTATAGATGTGGAGTTCAGTGGCTTTCACATCCTGCAGTATTAGAATAAAGGAATAAAATACACTTTTCACGCCGATTCCCTGAGGAAAGGTCACTGATATGGTAGTAGTAGTATAATCTATAGGGGTACTGCATCCTCCATATCTCCCTATTTAACTTCTATCTTTGGTAAATGCATGTGGGCCGATAAAACTGCTGTGGGCCAAATGGTTCATATCTGCAGTCACCTATATGTTTCTATGTTTCTATGCTACTGCATTGCTGGCTTTATATTAATACTATTATAGTATATACTACTTTAGCAACTTCTTAGCAGGATTGATGTGTATATGCTCACAGATTTTGTCCTGAAATTTAGAAGAGGTTTTACGTTCAACAGATTATAATAAGAGATGGCTGTTAGATCAACTCAAGTATTTTTGGCATAAGTGGGATTTACAGTAAAAATTGTATCATCTGTGAATTCAGTATCTCTGTTGTACACCCTATATTTAAGTTATGTGTTTTCATTATACAGGCATATGTATAACGTTTCATTATACACTTTTGGATGTACTCCCCTTTTACTCCCCTTCCTCCTTTATTTTGTTTATGGGTTTTTATGAATTAGTTTTTTATTTTTTATTTGCTGTTAAAAAAATTATAAAACTATTTCAGTTAAAACTATTGAAAACTACTGAAATGAAAGGTAGAGTTTAAAAAAAAGAGTCTAAGGAAGGTCAGAATATTTTAGCAGCTTGCTTTTTGAGCAAAGAAAACCCAAAACATGTTCAATGTACACAAATTTGAACTTGTGTGGCCCATGATTACAATATGCCAATTGTATTTCAGTAAAGTTATACCCCAAAACAGTTTATAATCCATCTGTGATGGACCCAGGGTTGTTCTTGCTTGGCGTGGAATTTTACAAAGACCATTTGTTGTTGCATGTTGTTTGAATTTTAGCTGAGCTGGGTGTTTGTTTTGATGGGGCTGAGGGTTGTTTACAGCAAGAAACACATGGAGTTATGAAAAGAGGAACTGTGCCTACTGGTAATTACCCTATTGTATGCAAATGACCCTCTGTGGGTATAGAAACATAGAAACATAGAATGTGACGGCAGATAAGAACCATTTGCCCCATCTAGTCTGCCCAATATTTCAAAATACGTTTAATTAGTCGCTGGCCTTATCTTAAGTCTAGGATAGCCTTATGCCTATCCCACCCATGCTTAAACTGCCTCACTGTGTTAACCTCTACCACTTCAGCTGGAAGGCTATTCCATGCATCCACTACCCTCTCAGTAAAGTAACACTTCCTAATATTTTTAAACCTTTGTCCCTCTAATTTAAGACTATATATATATATATATATATATATATATATATATATAGCTCAACAGCAATATACACACAACATTGCTGTTTTGCCCAATATAAACTGTGCATCCAATTATTAAAATACATGTTACACTCCTAAATATACATCATGCTCTTATTTCTCTATTTACAAAAATCCTATATCCTAAACTTGACAAATAAACAATACAGAACAGCAGCATCCATGACCTCTTTTTTTGCTACTTGTTTGTTAGTTCTTGCATTCATTTTGGTACATTGCTATTAGATCAAATATCTATTGCTGGTATTGGAGTTAGTTTATATGCATATGCTTTGAAGCTGGTATTTAGTGAATAAGTGTGCTGGATACTGTATGTGGTTTTAATTGGCTCCAGCAGCACCCTTATAATATGTGTATGTTCAGGTGAGTGCAACCCTCTTGGTTTCAAATATATTTTGGCCCCCCCAACCAGCTCCCTTGGTTTTGCACCCCTTAATGTCACAAGTGCCTCATTCCAGGGCTCTATTTAACCTTGCACTTCAGAGAGCCCAAGGATGAAGGATATCCCAAGTAAGTGGATTCATCTCATTACAGCAGGCATTAGGCTGCTAGAATAGGACCTGCCAAAATAGGGTACATTTGCGTTGTGACAGGGTTATTCAATGGATGATCACATACTGTAACTAAATTCCCATTATTTTTGCCTAAATTAGGCGTTATTTTTTTAATTTATTTTTTAACTATATCATGTTATGAACTTTGAGTCTAATTTTTAGTGAGTAAGCTGTATTCGCATCTCCCTAGATGGTATTCTAACCACTCCAGATGGCATTTTGCATCCAGATGGTATTTTCCTCATTCTTAGGTCCTTAGGCCTGGGAGTCTGAGGGTTCTGCACTGTATCTTAGATGTTCCTAGAACTGCACTCTTCTGGACAACGATCTCAAATGTCCCACCTGGAATTTGCTAAAAGTCACTCTCCCACCTTGGGGACTACAGAGTGCTCCCATCACAACAGGGAAAACTACACCCTTCATTGTCCACATCCTTTCTAGATTGGTATTCTCTCACCATTTCATTATCCTTCTTCTTGATATTATGTTCATTGGGTGTTGCCTCCTCCACCACAACTGCAATCTTGTCTCCTACCACAATGTCATGTTAGTTGGCCAATACGTGCTTGTCTGAATATAAACATATATGTTTTATATTCACTTGAATTGCTCCTGATTAAATTCAACATCATGTAATTAAAGTTGTCTGCAGAGGATTTGGATAGAGTTAATACAATTGCATGCATTAATATATCATATAGGGGATTGTAAAAGATAGAGCATACTTCTTTAGTCAGATGGAAACAAACTCAACAGTTGTGGTTCACCAAATGTGGCATAGAATGCTGGTGTGCCTCGAGTTTGCCATGAAAGTATTGACTTCAGGGCTGAAGTAGAATGAATGTAATCCTTCAAATTAGTATTTTTTTTTTTTAACAGGTGTCTGCATTCAAATTGGGATCCCCATCTAGTAATGAACAAAAAACAATTAATTCAGTTTGGATAGAAGGAAGCTGCTTATGAAGGAAATATAATGATAAATAAGTAAGTGTGCCTTTGAAATTCTTCTCTCCAAAAATTGTGCCTTGGTCCATTGAAGGTTGCGCTCCACTACTATAGAATAAGATCTTGACTATACCACTGCAATCTTTTTTAGATTTTTACACATAACACTAATGTTTTCAATTTGAACAGCATTCTAAGAGAAACGGTGGACTTAGACTAGTGTGCAGCTCGATTGTTCAATTTTTCTAAACTTAGCCAAATCTGAAATGTTATCTGGACAAACTAACAATCATCAGTATGATGGCTTGGCCAAAATTTGGTCATGGAAAATAATTTGAATGCCTGAAAACCTCAGCGGCGGGTGGGTTAATCATGTAATGCCTGGCACCAGCAGAAAATGTAACAACAGTAAGAGAAACACACTTCAGAAAGGCACCGGGGGTTACTGAAATATTTGTGGATCTCAGATGGGGCTTTTAGTCTGTTGTAATTATTTATTATGCTACTTCTTACACATTATGTTGTATTCCACTTGTATTCCATTTTTGTTAGCTATTAATCCCATTTCTAATATATTATCTAATGTGCATCATACATACATTTTCCTTACTCTGGACTCCTGGGCATTTTTGAGGAATTAAGTATGAGTCTCTGCTACAAAGAAACGGTTAGAGCTCACTAACAGAGTGTGGCAAAATAACCAGAGAACAAATCTGCAGCTTTTGCAACCTGTTTTTGGGGGTATGTATTCCGAATTGTTAAAAAAAAAAATTGAGTGTTTTTCTAATGTCCAGCAAGCAAAATATATGCTCAAATAACTGAGGTGAGAAATGTTATACCTGACTAAGGTAAAACATATTTCCAAACTGACATTAGACATAAATTTGTAACTTTTTGCTAACTCCAAACTCACGGTTTACTATATAGACTTCTTATAGGAATACAGAACATTTAATTGTTGATTGATAGGTTGAATTAGTCATGTTGTGACAAATATCATAATAGACATGTTTTCTATCTTTGTTTTTACTGAAGTGTGCGTGTACACACACCCACACACCCACACACACACACACACACACACACAATATAATTATGGTTGATTGTTGTAGTTGCACTACAATAATAATGTTTGGCATTGAGTATTTTGTATTAGATTTAATGAAATGTACAAATCAATGTTTTAAAGAAGTATGAAGTAATTAAATGTGATGTAATGAGGCAGTTCATAACACATTGGCCTCCACACTGTCCTTATTTAGCTTGACATAATTAATTCAAATTACTTCTGTCAGATTTTACTTGACTTACCTGATAATTATAGCTTATCTAATGAAGCATTCTTTTCCAATTGTAGCCTAATATCCATGTCGCTTTAAATGAGCCTTTCTGACAATAACGAAATGTGCATGCATGGTAAAGATTACCAGATAATTAAATACATTATGAGAACATGTATTTGCAACCTGTCAGTATAAGAAAAAAACATTTGTTCAAATATTAAACTGCAGGCTAGTTTTTATATGTGATAGTCATTTATTTCTGAGCACGTGATATCATGAGTGTATGAATGTATAGATGAAGTAAATGCATTATATTTTATGTTAATTAATGTATACCCTTCCTACTGATCTCTTTTTTGGAAAAGAATCATGCATAGCATGTATTTGGATATAAAGCTAGCACATAAATCTAAAGCAGAACCATAACTGAATGTACAGAATGTTAAGAATAACAAATGCATTTTAACTTGCTCATCTCATTCAAATAAAGGGTATGAGTGGTTATAAATTATTATACTAGACATGGACATTCGGTTTTCTTTCAAATCAGGTTTTGAATTCGGAATATGTACAGAGAAAGGATTGAGGGCACACCCGAGACCTGCATTTTGCATGAAAGGTGCTGCCGCAGTGACCAAACTTCATAAATTAGAGAATAAATAGTTGCGGCGCACTCAGACTACAAAAAATATAACACAAAGAAGGCTACTAAAATGCCTTTCTCAGAATAAATATGGGGATTTGGTTCCACCATATGGCCATATGTTGTTAAGCCCACTACTACTTTCAAAGTACCCCAATATTGGTGGGTATTACCATAGGCGTGCGCACGGGGTGTGCCGGGTGTGCCTGGGCACACCCTAATCCCCGCGGCACGCCTATGTATTGAGACCGGCAGGGGAGATCTCGGGATCTCCCCTGTCGGCTCATGCAGAGCCGGCGCTATCCGAGCGCTGGCTCTGCTCTAAGCCTCCCTCCCCACCGACCCACAGGCAGGGAGGGAGGCAGAGAGGACCCGGGGAGCTCTTGCCAGCAGCTCTGCCGGGTCCTCTCGCGGGATTCTGAGCGTTGCCGCGGTTACCACTGGACCACCAGGGAAGGCAGCAGCAGCAAGGTCCCCCCTCCCTACATAAGGTAAGAAGGGAGGGGGGATATATACCAAACGGCCCCCACACAATACACACAATCCCCCAAACATACAGCACACACACACAGCACCCACATACAGCACACAAACAGCACCCTCACACACACATCACCCTTACACATACACACTAACAGCACCCTTACACACACATCACCCTCACATATACACACTAAAAGCACCCTTACACACGCATACAGCGCCCTTACACACACACACACACACAGCGCCTTCACACACACACAGCGCCTTCACACACACACAGCGCCTTCACACACACACAGCGCCCTCACACACACACAGCGCCCTCACACACACACACAGCGCCCTTACACACACAGCGCTCTTACACACACAGCGTCTACACACACACACAGCAGTATATATATATATATATATATATAGAGAGAGAGAGAGAGAGAGAAAAAACAGAAGGGAAAGCTGCTCTCCGGACTTTAAAACATAAAAATTTATTCAATTATCATTAAAAAACTAGGTCGTTTTTTAATGATAATTGAATAAATTTTTATGTTTTAAAGTCCGGAGAGCAGCCTTCCCTTCTGTTTTTTCTACATTATTTGGAGCTCTGGTGGTACGCCCGGCATTGGACTGTCCTTTAAGCGTGAGTGCAGGGGAAATATCTATTTTCTATATATATATATATGCGGCGTGTGTTTTTGTGCTTTAGGCTGCGCACGCCTATGATTATTACTCCATCCCCAAGACTATCTTTGACCTTAATTAGGATTAGGACCAATACATTAATGATTGTAAGTGTGGATTTAGATTTAGGGATGATTATAGATCATTGTAGAGTTTAATTTTAGGTTAAGGTCATGGTTAGGATACATTTTATATAAGTGTTTGGAATTATGGTTTTAACAATTAAGCAAAATCAACCCATTTAGAGTTAATGCTACTATTGTATCAATCTTTTCTCTACCCTTACCTTTTGTGTCACTTTACCCCACTCCTTCTAGCATGTAAGCTCATTGAGCAGGGCCCTCAATCCCTCTGTTCCTGTGCATCCAATTTGTCTGGTTACAATTACATGTTTGTTAGTACTGTGCTATATACATAATAATAATTCTAATCATAATAATTATTAGGTAACTATATTTAAAGGGACACTGTAGGCACCCAGACCACATCAGCTAATTGAAGTGGTCTGGGTGCCAGTTCCCATCACCCTTAACCCTGCAAGTGTAATTATTGCATTTTTTTTTTTTATAAACTGCAATATTTTCCTTGCAGGGTTAAGTCTTCCTCTAGTGACTGTCTACCAGAAAGCCACTAGAGGGACTTCCGGCTTTTTAGACAACGCTGGATGTCCTGGCGCTATGTATGAGGAACTCCAGCATCGTCGGAATCCCCGTAGGAAAGCATTGAATAATGCAATGCGCCCACACTGTCATTGCAGCGCATGTGCATTACAACTCCCCACCGGAGGACGTTGGCGGGGAGGAGCATGGGCAGAGCCTGAACTAGTGCTGAGGGAGATTTTTTAACCCCTTCAGCGATGTGGGATGTGGCGTGGGAGGGAGGGGGGCACTCCAGGATCCTCTAGTGCTAGGAAAACAGGTTTGTTTTCCTGGCACTGGAGAATCTCTTTAAGCATTACAAACTGAAGTTAGAGTCAAAGTTAGTAAAATATAAACAATATTATACTGATGCTAACTGTAAAACAAATGACTTAAATTAGGGGTAAGGATGAGGCAAAAACAAGGACAATATTAAAATGGACCATCTATGCACTTGACATTGTCACATTGTTTGCTAATGTATCATTGTAGAGTAGTATCTGCATTTTATTCTGAGATTAAAAAATATCATTATACACACACACGGCAGTATTGACAGCATTGGTTATTTTGACTTTTCTGATTTTACCTCTATCTTTCCATGAAAAAAGATATTGTAAAAGTGATATGTTTCTGCTAGCATAAAAACTGTTACATTACTTTGGAGGTGTAGCAAGGAAGGGGCAGAAGGGGACAGCTGCCACTGGGCTCCGGTCTGATTCCTTACTGACCACCTACCTGATGGAGCTCTACACATGATCTGCACCAACCATGGGTGTAGACCAAATAATCGGCTGATCAGACCACCAGGGATCAACTTTTACACCTACCTGGCCAAGGTAAGCAGGAAGGAGGTGGGATACACTTTAGTTTTTTTGTTTTGTTTTTTACATTTTGTTTTATGCCTAACCTTGAGATTCCTTACCCCCACAGTAAAGCCTCCATTGCACACAGCACTGCCCCTATCCTCCCACAACGGAGCAGCATTATTTCATTTTTTTCAACATACCCTACACTACAACTCCTATTCTCCCCCTACACTATAGCCTTATCACACACACACACAAAAGAGCCCCTGTAGGAACAAGGAGCACAGTATTACTGAGCCGAGAGGCCTGGGAGAGTAATCTATATAGGAATAAGGGAGCACGTCCCCCCATGTCATGAATGTTTAACCCTCTTCCCTTTTAAGATGTGCATAGCCTGGCATGTACATGGAGGTGTGTGAACCGAAGCCACAACCCCCAGCACAGGACATCAGTTGGGCAGGATTGTGAGCGATCACAACTTGGCTATTGGAGAATCACCCCGCAGACGGAGGCATGATTGAGTCTGCACTTTCTGACACTCTGCAATCCAGGTAAAAATAGAAAATAAATCCAGGCACTCCAAATGAATTCCAAGAGAAAGGCAATTTATTGGAACCAGCAGCTACAAAGCGACGTTTCAACCCCTTAGGGTCTTTATCAAGCTAGCTCGTTTGGAGTGCCTGGATTCATTTTCTATTTTTACTATTACATTTGGTCCATTTTGGTACTGGGACATATCCAGTGAAGCACCCTGGTTTCCTGGCAAGGGGTGGGGTGCACTTCCATCAATTTTTTTACATTTACTCTGCAATCCAGGATCTGGAGGGAGAGAGGAGAGATGCAGCGTGGGAATGTGAGGTGAGTGGAGAGCAGATCTGACAGCAGTATTCTTAATTGGTATGTGAGGGCTCTTTGCAGATTACAATTTCTTCTTTTTTTATAAATACATACAAATTATACCAATCCATACAAATGACTGGTTTGATCCTCTTAGAACTAATATCCTGAAATCCTGTAATACAAAAGAATAAACTGCATTATACTGAAAGATCACCCAAAAAAGTGGGAGGAACCCCTTGTGTATGCAAAGTACAAAACAAAGACTAATAAAGGATATTATCACTAAATACTTAACTTTTATTAAAATTATTGTTAAACCATTAGACTTTATTCAAGTCACATGTCCTAATATTTCTTGCATAGAACTATTCATTGTCATGAAATTCACGTTTTTTCTATGTTTTTTTTTATGCTATCTACAAACACTGAAAGTGAAAAAATAGTCTCCTAATTCTCTTTATATAGACCAGGTAATCTCGCCAAAATCAATTATCAAAACAGAAAAAGGGCAGATCATCTAAATCAATAATGGTATAATTAGACAATTGTAAACCTTGTGTAGTGCATCGGATACTATGCCTACCCAGGGCTTGATTTACATGTCAGGGTCTGTAGGAACAAAATTCTAAGGCTCCCTCTGTTTCTCAACCCAAAAAAGGCAGATAAAGTAAGTATAATGTATTTTTTAACTGGGCAAAAATATGAACGCTTGTAATGTATTGTGATTGAATCTGTGATTATAGTGAGCGTATGCATCTGTGTTAATGCATGCACAGTAAAAAAAACCACTGTTAGAACTCATTAGTGTAAAGCAACACATAGTGTCATAGTGGTAGGAATACAAACATGTATTCCTGACACTACAGGTCTAAATGCATTGTTTACTCACCTTTTTCCAGCACTGTGCAGGTCTTCTTGTTGCTGGCCCCACCCCTGCTCTTGATTATCTCAGCCATAGGAAAGCATTGGGAGGCTATTGCACATGAGCAGTAAAATGCTGCACTGCGCATGTTAGCATCTCTGAATCTATGAGGAAAGTATCATAGGATGCTGATGAAGGTACTTAGCTCTAACCACTAGCCTATTTAAGCTAAAAAAATTATATTATAAGTGCTGAAAACAGGTGCCCGCAACTGGACATTTGCGTCTAGGCAGGTTCCTATTCTGACTAATGAGAAATCTGGCCCTGTGTCTACCACTACATGCGTTTTATAAAAAAGGAACTCAAAGATGCAAAAGAACAAGATATTATTGGCACTCGAACTACTTTAAAAACTTTTAACCAGTTTTAAAGATTTTTACAGAGTTTGTAAAGACGGTATGTAAGACTTTATCAGAAAGAAAGGCTTTAAGAGAACTGCATACAACTGATAAACTAGTCATGAAACCATCTGACAACGTAGACAATATTGTTGTATTAAGAAGAGATGACAACTTTAAGATGTGCATGGATGATGAGTCAGGCTATAAAAAAGATTTTGATCCATTTAACAAGTTTTTTTTAGAGCTACAGATTTTGTTAAATGAGGTCCTATGACATCAAATCATCTCTTATGATGAAATTTGTTTTATTTTCCATGTTAATCCAAGAGATGCATACTTTAGTGCTTCCCTAAGATCCACCAAGATGCTAGCAATCAATAAGGCTGGCCGATCATATGAGGCAGTGGTTGCCTGAAAGAGGACTGTAGCATCTTTGTGGATACAATTCTAAGACACTAAGTAAAAGAATGCCTGTCTTTCATCCAGGATATGAAACATACATTATTAAGATTAGAAAATATGATTTTTTTTTTCACCTTATAGCCAGCCATAAGGTGTGGGGGCACTATATATATCATATAAGTTTGTAACTACTTTCTTCAGGAGGAGGCCAAAATTAATCCGAAACAGAGAAGTTTGATGTCACGACCGTTGGAGTTCATATTAACTCACATTTATTTACTGTTTGATAGGAGATTCTATTTGAAAACTGGGGGCACATCTATGAGGACATGCTGTGCTCCTAGTTACACTAGTTTGTACTTATCCTAGACCTCTGAAATTTTGTGTAACAAAATGCATACATTTATTTCTTACATATTGATGTAGGTCAGCTACAGTAATGATTTTTGCTTTTTTGTACCAGCCCTTTAAAGGGACACTGTACTCACTATAATAATTTCATCTCTTTGAATTGGTTATGATGCCTGGAGTCCCCTGGCACTGTCTCTCCATAAAATGTTACGTTATTTTAGAGCACTTTAACACTTACACACTTCCTTGTAGTCATTCCCTTCATAACGTCGGTTGGAGCTCTGATAGGCTAAAAACAGACAGCTGACACTCTCAGCCAATCATAGCTGCCCATTGCTGCTCAGGCTAATACTTGCTCATTTGCCAAAGCAGCACAGAGGGGAGGGGCTTCTGAGGACTCTAATTTAGCATTGAATCATAAAAATATGAAAAACTGTTTAATGCTGAATGAAATTATGGAACTTGGGAACTCCGGACACTATAATCAGTTTAATGAAAAGAAGCAGATACAGTGCCTGCAGTGTCCCTTTAATTAAATTTGACAAACTTGTGTATACCCTAAATACCAGTTTTATTGGTTTGACTCTAACATTAGTAATTGATGAACATGCCCTTGTCATTTAGGATCACAAATCAACACTGTATAAACTTTCTAGTGTCTACTTCCCTTTGTAGTAAACCTATGACTGTAAATAGTTTTTTTGTATTGGAATAGCTTCCCATATAGGTTTATAAAGTATATCCCCTTCAAACAATATTTGAGAGTTAGATGCAGCTGTTCCAAATTTCAGTACTTTGAAATGGAAGCAAAAAACAAGATTATGTTTCAAAGATCAAGGCTTCCCCAATAGACTTCTTAAGAAAGCTTACCAAAGAGTTGAGGAATTATAAAGGTTGACTGTCTCAAAAAGTAATGAATCTAATATGAAATGCCTTAAAACCTACATGAATAGATGGGGTAAAGTTACAGTCTATTATTTTTAGATATTGGCCAATTCTCATGCATGATCAAACGTTTTATAGAAATTGGCACGTTTATAATTTAATCTTGTTACACACCCCTGACTGTCATTCAGACAACCGACAACCGGTTCTGTAACTTACTGGTTGTTTAGCTCAGTGGAGCTAAACTCAGGAGGCAGGCAATTGCCCAGAGCACATGCAAAGACGTTGCATTGAGCTCCATTGTGAAGTTTGTCATTGGAGAGTGTCAGAAACTCAGGGCTATGCATGAAAGGGAGCGCTTGCAAAGGCTTCAGGCAAGAGATCTGCAGCTTTAGCAATCTGTTTCCATTGGGATATATCTGATTTTGTTTTTGGTGTAGTGGAGTATCCATTTAGGGAATACAGAGTTATGTATATAGTGGCTGGGCTAGCCTCTTTCTAATAAGAGATACATTTAGCTATTATATGTTAGGCATTTGGTTAAACATCTGTTTAGACATAGTATCAGATGCGTAATTATACCAGCAAGCTCAGCACTTTATTGATTTTGATTATCTATATATAATTGTAACAATATTTAATAAAAAGTTAAGTTGACAACACCCTTCTTTAGCCTTTGTTTTATAATATCATGAGATGAAAGCAAGACAGAGCTCAAGACCTGGGAAAAGGTAAATGTTAGATAGTTGCTATTAGATTTAGGGTGGATCTGTGTGACAGGGGCGTCTATATGAATGGATATGTGCGAAATCCCATGTAGATCTCGGTTTCCAAGGAAAGGCTAAGGTAAGGTATTCATAAATACAAATAAAACAGTAATCAGTAGTGAAGGGATCAGTGTTCTGTCAGCTATCAACTTGAATAAAACTCTCAGTATGCCTCTTACATAGCAAAGGTGAATAGACTATATTGAACTATTAAAATGATTTGTTTTATTACTATGCATACTCTATTCTCGCAAAGAAGGGTATAATTAAAACCAAATGGGCGGCAGATAACAAAAACAGACTTGTCAAACCACTGAGTGCAAATGTGTTGGTTTGACTTTACTATATTTCCAGTAGAGTGTACAGAAGTCCTGTCTACTGAAAATTGAACCTTCTGCAACTCAACAATAAGTCACAGCAGGTGTTTTCCTTGTGTTATATAAGTACGCTCTAATGGCATTTCTTTGGCTTTTTGCTTGCATGGATGATTTCATATACAGTTTATTCAATAAACCGGAAATTGCTAGGAATTCACCAGGAGGTTGCAAATGCTATGACAAAGAGCCAAACTTCTCCTATTAAGCCATATTTTTAAGCTTACCAAATTTGGTATAAGTCTACAATTCCCAGGTCAATTATTAATATTAATAAGATTTGAAGAAAGCCAAAATAAAGATGAATATAATGCTTACCAGTGCTTCAGGGGACACAGAAGCAGAGCATTCCAAGTTAAAAGGAAACAACTTTATTGACACATAATGGAAAAATACAGCAACAAAGAGCGGTCAAAGATACCTTACAGGTTTTGTAATAGGATCATTGATGTGTCAATAAAGTTTTCCCTGTTATGTGAACAAGGCTGGTTATGGCATGTTTTTCACCAAGTCCAGCTTTGTTTTCCTAAATTGTATTTATTTACATATTCTTATTTAGGGAATAGCACTACAGTCATGCAGTAAGCAAATGTTTTTGTTTTTTTATAGTTTATTGCTCTCTAGCTTAATAACAGATTTATTAAGCCTTTTTATCTGTTTTCTACAGATATTTCTTTGCATTTTATTATTAATTAACATGTTTACTGAGTGATAGGCTTTGCTTTACACCTTGTTTATTTTATTTAAATATAATGCACTGTTAATAGTCAACACATTGTATCCCTAACCTTATCACTTGAAGGACGGAGTCAATGGTTCAAGTGTGACTGATGCAAAACCTAGAATTTGAGCTATATGTTTGCTCGACCATAATTTACCTCTTTCATATTAAAGCGGCACTGTCATAGCCGAAGTAGCCACATGGTGGGGCATCTATTAATAATCGGAGGGAAAATAGTGCCCCACCCAGCCCCCATCCGTGTGGGCTATGCAAATAAACGGGGAACATAGGGTCCCCCTTGACCCCACCCATGAGCAGCGGGTAGGGGCCCTTATTGAAAATGTGGGGGTCTGTTGTCTTCCACCCCGGCCCCCACCCATGGCCGATGGGTGGGGGCTAAATGTCAAAACTCCCCTCCCCAGATGACTAGGGTCCCAAAGCACCTAGTCACCCCCACCCTAAAATAAATTAAAGTCCTACCTACACCCTTACCCTAGAAATAGCAAGGGGGAGAGACATTAAATCTAAATCCCTGTAAACAAATAACATACTTACCATTTGATGTCTTCTTTTTTCTAAAACTTTCTTTTTTCAGCCTTACAAAATGCTAAATAACAAACCATAATACCCGTCGAACTTATCAAATAGAATAAAAAACCCGAGTGCAAAAGAAATCCTCTTAAAAAAAATATTCTCGACGCTAAAAAAATAATCCATCTTCACCCAGCGAGGGCACCGCGCAAGCTGAGCTCCGCAGAATGGGGAAAGGCTTATAAAGTCTCCCCACACCCTGCAATTTGGCTCAGAGCGCTCTGATTGGTTGGTTTAGGCCAACCAATGAGAGTGCTGTGACAGGTAAATGAAGAGACTGGCAGGTAAGTCTCTACATTTACCTGTCACAGCACTCTTGAAATCCAACCAATCAGAGTGCTCTGAGTAATTTTACACAGCATGGGAAAATTCCAAAGAACTTCCACGCTGTGTAAAATGACTTAGAGCACTCTGATTGGCCCCCACCCATGAGCGGCGGGTGGGGTCCCTAAATGAAAATGGGGGGACCTATTGTCCTGATAAATAGGTCCCCACACCGATAAAGAAAACTTGCGATATAGCAAGTAGGGGCAGATTAATTACTAATACTAAGTAATCTTTACTTAGTATTAGTAAAGTTACATAGTATTACATAGTTACATAGCTGAAAAGAGACTTGCGTCTATCAAATTAAGCCTTCCTCACATTTGTTTTTTTGCTGCTGATCCAAAAGAAGGCAAAAAAAAACAGTTTGAAGCACAATTTTGCAACAAGCTAGGAAAAAAAATCCTTCTTGACCTCAGAATGGCAGTCAGATTTATCCTTGGATCAAGCAGTTATTACCCTACATTGAAAGATTATATCTTTGAATATTCTGTTTTTGCAAGTATGCATCTAGTAGGTGTTTGAACATCTGTATGGACTTTGATAAAACCACTTCTTCAGGCAGAGAATTCCACATCATGATTGTTCTTACAGTAAAAAAACCTTTCCTTTGCCTTAGACGAAATCTTCTTTCTTCCGGTTCTCAGCATCTTACTACAAGATTTTCCAAACAGAGCTCATCCCACACCTACTTGAAGCAATTAACTCCATCCCACATCACGAACACATACCAAGACAGGCTCTAGAGGCGACAATCTCACTTCTCCCAAACCAGGGAAGGACACGGAGAGATGTGCCAGCTATAGGCCAATATCCCTGATAAATGTGGACATAAAAATCTTTACTAAAATGCTGGCAACTAGACTTAAACCCTTCCTCCAAGATCTCATACACCCAGACCAAGCAGGCTTTGTCCCAGCTAGAGAAGCGAAGGATAATACTTCGAAAATCATAAATTTAATACACGGTACAAAATATACAAATAATCCAACACTACTTCTGGCAATTGATGCTGAAAAGGCATTTGACAGGGTAGACTGGGCCTTCATGTTCAACACTCTAGATTTGTTGGGATTTGCTAGGAGATGGATTCAATGGATAAAGGCCATTTACTCCCTTCCCACAGCCCGACTTAAGGTGAATGGTCAACTTTCTAGACCTTTCATGATAAGTAACGGCACTCGGCAGGGTTGCCCGCTTTCTCCGCTCTTATTTATATTGTCATTAGAACCTCTACTACAGGCAGTACGACACCACCCCGATATTAGAGGCATTAAAGTTCAACAACACGAACATAAAGTTTCGGCCTTTGCAGATGACTTACTTTTCACCATAGAACATCCTACACATAGCCTACCTAATTTAACACAAACTTTAGAGGAATATAGCAAACTTTCCAACTTCAAAATCAACACTGACAAATGCGAAATTCTTAACATCACCACGCCCTTAGACCAAGTAAAGAGGTTAAAACAAATATACCCCTTCCAATGGGCTCCCCACTCCATCAAATATCTAGGGATTAAAATAACTAATACACACAAAACTTTATATAAAGAAAAATTCCCTGATCTATTAGCAGCAATCCGGAAAGACTTAGATAGATGGGACAAACCCCATTTCCGATGGATGGGTCAGATAAATATTGTATCAATGAATATCCTCCCACGTATTCTATATCTCTTAAACACTATTCCGATACACATCCCGGGCATCTTCTTCCAGACTATTCAGTCTATTATCACCATGTTTATATGGGCTCATAAAAGGCCAAGGATTGCTTTCAATTTACTAACCAAACCTAAGGAGGGAGGGGGGTTGGGATGCCCCAACATACAAAAATACCATAAAGCTATACATCTAGGAAGGATATTGGAATGGTCTAGAGAGGGGAGCACTAAGGCGTGAGCCAATATAGAACAAGCACAACTACAAACCCCACTGAAGTCTCTCCCCTGGATTATATCCACAGGCGAGGAGAAATCGACACGAGACCTACCAACCATTTCAGCCACTCTTCAAACATGAAGAGTGGAAAACACTACACCCGCACGCAGACTTTACACCAACACCCTCTCCTTACTACCCGATATCTCACGACCCCAGATTCCCCCCGGGTAGGGACTATGTAATCCTGGCTAATATTAAACCTCGCTCTAGATAGAGGAGTGACATTACAAGACCTAGTCTCCACAGAGGGTCTCACACCACTTACGGCCCTTACAGACATGAAATGCCCAACGATGACGCAGACTTTACAATATCATCAGGTAAAACACTTCCTATCTAAAGAAGGGCTTCTACAGTGGCAACCTAGAGAGGTTACACGATTTGAAAGGCTTTGCTCACTTCCACCTAAAACGAAAATAGTCTCCACATGCTATCAATTGATACAAGAAAACACAAATGGTACACTCCCGTGGTATACAATAAGAAATAACAAATGGTTTTCTTCCCCAATTGAGGAGAAGCAATGGACAACGATTTTCAATAAAATGTTGAAGTCCCACTCTAGCATAACGTTACAAGAAATAAACTATAAATTCTTGTCTCAATGGTATATCACCCCCGTAGATGTCAACAAATTTGATCCCACTACCTCACCGTTATGCTGGAGATGTATGAAAGTACAGGGTAATTACCAACACATATGGTAGGAATGCAGTAGGGTAGAGGGATTATGGAGAGAAGTGCAGAGAATCACCGAACAAACAAGTGGCATCTCATTACCATTCACCCCTGAGGCACTTCTATTTTATCACATCCCTATCTCTATACACAAATTCAAAAATTCTCTGGTATTCTACCTCCTGACTGCAGCTAAATTTGTAATAGCGGGGCTTTGGAAAACAAGTGGAAGACCGTCAAGGAGGGAATGGTTTCTGAAAATTGAGGACATTCATAGAATGGAGGAGCTAAGACTGTCTTCTCTAGGCAAATCCCAATTATATAATTCACTATGGGACCCATGTAAATCTTTTCTAATAAACTCAAAATAAGTTATAAAAATACGGGGACAAAGTCAGGTCTAGAACACACATATGTACTTTGGGGAAAAATTGACAAGTATAATGGTACTTATCATTCACCTTCACTACAGTATCCCAGAATGTACAAAATTGTGGGAATTGCCATATCCTTAACATTAATGAGAAGTTGTTTATTTCACTGTCACAGTAACTGGAACCAAGAATGTAATGTAAAAGAAATGTATGTAAGCCCTATGTATACCGTTATGTTTATACTTCTATCCAACCATTTTCTGAGAGATGTAATGTTTAACATGCAAAAACGAAATAAAAATAAAATAACTAAAAAAAAAAATCTTCTTTCTTCCAATCTTGGTCTTTCAGCCTTTTGGTAGATAGCTCCCTAATACCGTGGGAATTAGGGAGCCATCTACTAAGCGGCTGCAAGATGCAGATGCAGCACGGATCGGAATTTCATTCATTCAAATTAAATTCCAATCAAAACAAAAGTCCTGAATTTCATCCTAACACAAATGGACAAACAGCTCTCATTCTGTTAGCGCGAAATTCAGTAGTTTTGCCTGCATTCAGCAATACGGAAAGGATATATCGCGAGAACATGGAGGAAAGGTGAGAATTCTGGGAAAATTTCTCTAACCACAGGAAAAGGAGCACACTTTGCTCCTCCGCTGGTCATAGATGGTCAGGCATAGGAAACCTACATAAGACAAATAGTGCCTACTTTGTCTTATGTTTTAAAGAAAACTAGAGCAGACAGAAAGAAATGAAGAACAGATCCTGAGAGAGGAAGAGAAGAGGAAGCGATTAGGACAATGTAAGTTCGGCATGACAGTGCCGCTTTAAGTGCACCCACACTTATTATATATAATTCTTCTCAGGAGAAACAGGGCTTTCATTTCACATCACATATTTATATATAAAACATAATTTAATATGGATACAATTTAATAAAAAGTGTGAGAAATTAAGTGTGTATGTCATAATACTGTTGGGCTTAACTACAGCAGCCTAGGAATGAGAGTTAACCCACTCTCATTCCACCATGGCACCCACCATGGCATGCCATTTGCAAAAGTAGACAACAGGGTATTCAAAATGGGATATCTCTAGTGGACATTTTGGGTACACAGCCCTATACACAGGAAATGGCATTGCACTGCATGTTCTCACACCTTTCTATCATGGCTAGCATTACGTTTTTTTTTTTTTTATCAATTTGTGCATCAGTAGCTCTTCTGTGCTAACAAGCCAGATGGACTAGCCTTTGCTCACCACATGCTACAATAAACCTTGGGCATCCATGACCCTGGTACCATTTAACCAGTTGTCCTTCCTTGCACAATTTTTGGTAGGTTCTAACCACTACCTACCAGTAACATCCCACATGTTTTAAAAATGCGCTGACCCCGTCATCTAGCCATTACTGTATGACCCTTGCCAAAGTTATTAAGATCTTTTCGCTTGCCCATTTATCCTGCCTCCCATGAAATTCAACAACTGACTGTTCGCTGGCTGCCTAATATACCTCACTACCTCACCCTTTGACAGGTGCCATTGTAATGATGTAATCAATGTTATTCACTTCACCTGTCAGTGATTTTAATGTCAAGGCTGATCAATGTATAATCATTATACTTCAAATTAAAGAATTTTATTATTTTGGATAAGCTTTTTAACCCCTTAAGGACCAAACTTCTGGAATAAAAGGGAATCATGACATGTCACACATGTCATGTGTCCTTAAGGGGTTAAATGATCACATTCTGTTCAAAAAAAACTTTTCTATTGATTTATTTACAGAATGGCCACTAAAGTCAATGGAATCTTTTTTAAATAAACCATTTGAAAAGTTTTTCTAACAGATTGTGATCATTTGAAAAGCATATTGAAACTAATTAAATTGAGGCCCTAATGCCCTCCCTCTGAAATAGGAAATGTACAATTGTTAAATCTATCTTTGTATTCATAACTCGCACCTGAATTATTCTAGCAGAAAATAATAGATGCTTCAGGATAAGGTCAGAAATAGTACTTAATTGAATTTATTAGTAGGTTAAAGTATTTAATTAAAATGGTGTTAAAAGTAGGTGGCATCATTGGTACAGTGTGATTATATCTTTTTATTAAACTGTGAAACATTAGCATTTCTCCATTTATCATTTAGAAGATGAAACAAGGACTGAAACAACATGATCTACTTTTCATGCTGAGAATATAAATAGATTTAGCATTTGCTTTTATATGTACTTAATCCCATAGTTATTGTATGGTTTAATGTGTGCGTTTGTGTTTCTTATATAACCTTGGTCTATAGTAAGATGAGATATTGTTGTATAATTTATGGTTTAAATAAACACATGTTTATTCTACTACAAAACCTCTATTACAGTTGATTACTCTTTGATCACTTGGACAAAACACTAGAAACATTTTAAATAAATCACATATTAAAAATAGGTTTACCTGTTAGAGGTGGATCCGTTTTCAGTGTGTTCCCTCGCTATTATTTTATATTAGAGGCAACGTTTCTGAAACAGTATTCCTTTTATACTGGTAAGGATGTATATGAATTGAGTTTTGTACAGAATAGTGTGTAATTTTTGCAACACCTCTTACGTAACTTTTGAAGACACATTATCAATGCATGCCACACTTACGAGTTAAATCCTTCTGTCCAGAATATAATGCTCTCTTATTGTATCTGCTTGCTCAACAACACTTTCCTAGTTGCATTCCGGTTTCATGATATGAATTTGACTTGTTTTTATAGTTTTCTGACAATTGCTATTTCTTGGTCTTGGCTAACTTTTGTTACTATTGTGATTTTCCATATTTTTCAACCTGGCTTTGATTACTTTTCAGTTTCATCTCTTATGGTTATTTACTAATGTGAGAACTCAAAGTGAATTTCAAATTTAAGAGCAGAGTAGCTGAAATGGAAGTGCACCTGACCTAGAGAATGTTTCTAGTTCAACTATATTGATGTTAAATTTTAAATTCACTTTGAATTCCCCTAAAACTAGAGAAATCTCAATGTATCTTTCCTGGTAAAATATTTTATGAATAAATAAATAATAAATAAATGTATCTTGCCTCTCTGCATAAAATTACATTATGCCCAATTATGCCCAACTACTTTTATTTCTGTAATACATACATGTCCAGCACTATTTCTATAATTTCTGTCTTAATCTCTGTAAACTAAGGTTAGATCCCATCTCAACATTCCAGAATAACGTTCAAGAAGGGGCATGACTAACCTTTAGACAAAATGGGCTCTCTGAATTGATCTCTATCATCTCCTTAAGCCTTTATGTTCTTGTAGTTTACTGTGGGCAGGCAAAAGTAGATTTACATGGTTATTCACTAAAGTCTGAATGCATACAGCTGCCATACAGCTGCCAGTATTTACTGCAAAATCCGGACATTGTTCATGCTAGTCTCACATCTCTCAAAACTTGGCTGTTAGAGTGCTCTGATTGGTTGACTTATGGTTAACCAATCAGAGTGCTCTTACTCATGTTGCATGGCATTGGGAATTTTTCCATGAGATTCAATAGCTGCCCTAGAGGTTTTTTTTTTTTTTTCAAATAAGGTTTTCTTTTTATTTTCACTTGTTGCATCGGTTATTATGGATTTCAATATGACTTCCTTAAGAGCTAAAGAAATAAAGAGATAGAAGAAAGAAGACTTAAGATGGTAATTGATTTTTAAGATGACAATAAAAACAGAGAATAAGAGACCTCTTAGAACAGGCAAAAGCTTAGCTTGCCCTTTGTTTAGTCGATCACGTCTCAAAATAGTTTTTGCTCACATGTGCCAGTACAAAAAGAACCAATAACATCTGCATATCAGACTGGGTAAAGGCCAAAACGATCATCCAGGGATTGCTGTGTCTCTCGTACAGAAAAAACATGCCAGTATTTCAGTTCTGACCTGCCCTTATGGCGGATCAGTCAGAAAAGCAAATGGTATCGGTTCCCTCTGTAATGGCACAAGTGAGCAAACCATTTTTTGAGACTTTAGCAAGGATTTACCAATAGGCAAGCTACTGAGTTTCTCAGAGTTCTCATATAATTTTTTTTCCAATATTCCGGTGGTACAAAAAATTATTTTATGCAAGTAAAAGAATACATACAGCCAGGGACGTTTTAGCTGCGAGGCAGACAAGGCATTTGTCTTGGGCGGCATTTTCCAGGAGGCGGCAAAAAAAGCCGCCCCCAAACGCCCAGGGCAAATGTCTTGTTAGCCTTGCGGCTAACTGACATGCCGGTCGGGCTGCTGGGCTGGTTGCAGGGCAGGCGGCACTGGCAGGCGGGCGGCTGGCGAGAGAGCACTTCCCCTGAGCTGTCTGCTCAGCTCCCTCGCGCGCCGCAGAGTGAGGCTGGGAGCCAGAATATGACGTCATATTCCGGCTCCGCCTCCCAGCCTCACTCTGTGGGCGGCGCGAGGGAGCTGAGCAGACAGCTCAGGGGAAGTGCTCTCTCGCCAGCCGCAAGCCCGCCAGTGCCACCTAGCAGCCACTGGACCACCAGGGAATGGGAGAACCCCCCCACCCCAGCATTCCCAAAGGTAAGGAGGCTGGGGGGGGTTACAATTTTTAAAAAAAAAGTGTTAATGTGAGTGTGTGTGTGTTTTCCTGTTAGTGTGTGTCTGTTAGTGTGTCAGTGTGTGTGTGTGTGTCTGTTAGTGTGTCAGTGTGTGTGTGTGTCTGTTAGTGTGTGCGTATGTCTGTTAGTGTGTGTGTGTGTGTGTGTCTGTTAGTGTGTCAGTGTGTGTGTGTATGTCTGTTAGTGTGTGTGTGTTTGCCTGTTAGTGTGTGTCTGTCAGTGTGTGTGTGTGTCTGTTAGTGCGTCAGTGTGTGTGTGTGTCTGTTATTGTGTGCGTATGTCTGTTAGTGTGTGTGGGTCTGTTAGTGTGTCAGTGTGTGTGCGTATGTCTGTTTGTGTGTGTGTATGTCTGTTAGTGTGTCAGTGTGTGTATGTCTGTTAGTGTGTGTCTGTATGTCTGTTAGTGTGTGTCTGTAAGTGTGTGTGTGTCTGTTAGTGTGTGTGTGTCTGTTAGTGTGTGTGTGTGTCTGTTAGTGTGTGTATGTCTGTTAGTGTGTGTGTGTGTGTGTCTGTTAGTGTTTGTCTGTGTGTGTCAGTAAGTGAGTGTGTCTGTTAGTGGGTGTGTGTATGTCTGTTAGTGTGTGTGTGTGTGTGTCTGTTAGTGTGTCAGTGTCTGTGTGTGTGTCTGTTAGTGTGTGCATGTCTGTTAGTGTGTGTGTGTCTGTTAGTGTGTCAGTGTGTGTGTATGTCTGTTAGTGTGTGTGTGTGTGTCTGTTAGTGTGTGTGTGTGTGTGCGTGTCTGTTAGTGTTTGTCTGTGTGTGTCAGTAAGTGAGTGTGTCTGTTAGTGGGTGTGTGTGTATGTATGTTAGTGTGTGTGTGTATGTCTGTTAGTGTGTGTGTGTCTGTTAGTGTTTGTCTGTGTGTGTCAGTAAGTTAGTGTGTCTGCTAGTGTGTGTGTGTCTGACTGTGTGTGTGTGTCTGACTGTGTGTGTGTGTGCTAGTGTGAGTGTGTTTGCCTGTGAGTGTGTATGTATGTTAGTGTGTTTGTCTGCTAGTGAGTGTATGTCTGTTAGTGTGTGTGTGTGTGTCTGTTAGTGTTTGTGTGTGTCAGTGAGTGTGTCTGTTAGTGTGTGTGTGTGTCTGTTAGTGTGTGTGTGTGTGTGTGTGTGTGTCTGTTAGTGTGTGTGTGTCTGACTGTGTGTGTGTGTGTGTGTCTGTTAGTGTGAGTGTGTTTGCCTGTGAGTGGGTGTGTCTGTTAGCTAGTGAGTGTGTGTCTGTTAGTGTGTGTCTGTGTGTGTGTGTTTGTCTGTTAGTGTGTGTGAGCATCTGTTAGTGTGTGTTTGTGTTTTTGTTAGCGAGTGTGTTTCTGTTACCTAGTGTATGCGTATCTGTCAGTGAATGTGTGTGTGTGTATTTAGAAGGCGGGGGAAGGGTAGGGTGGGGGTGGGTGGGGGGGGCGCCTGAGTTTTGTCCTGCCTAGGGCAGCACAAAACCAGGATACACCACTGCATACAGCCACTAAATGGAAAGCACTTGAAAACTTAATGGTATATGTGCATTTAACTCTGGATTTACTATATTTTATGTAATATAATTAAGTTGCATCTTATATCTGTCAATGTTAATGATTTTAAGTCTCAGTGAAATGGATTCATTGAAAAAAAAGTTGAGCACGATTCGTTGAAGTAATAACAACTCCATCATGCTAAGAAGAGACTCTTGAGATGTAACATATATTAACCCCTTAAGGACTGGACTGTTTTTGCAATGTTGTACATTTGCGACCAGGCATCTTTTTACACTTTTGTGGTGTTTGTGTTTAGCTGTAATTTTCCGCTCTCTCATTTACTGTTCCTATACAAATTATATATTGTTTTTTTCAGGACAAAAAAGGCTTTTCTTTACATACCATTATTTATATAATCTCATGTAATTTAATTTTAAAAAACAAACAAATATGATGAAAAATTAAAAAAAATACATGTTTTTTTGACTTTTACTTGAAAAATCTTTTACTCATCTACAAAAGCGAATAAAAAAAACTGCTAAATAGATTACAAATATTGTCCTGAGTTTTAAAATACCCAGTGTTTACATGCTTTTTTGCTTTTTTTGCAAGTTATAGGGTTATAGGTACAAGTAGGATATTGCGATTTCAAAACATATATTCTTTCAAATTTATCAATAGTGACATTGTAACACTATTATCTGCCAAAAGTCTCTGAATACCACCCCACATGTACATATTTTTTTTAAAGTAGACAAACCAGGGTATTCCATGTAGGGAATGTCCAGTCTTTTCTAGTAGCCACCTAGTCGCAAACACTGGCCAAAGTTAGCGTTCATATTTGTTTTCTGTGTGAAAAAACAAAAAAACTAAATTGAACGCTAATTTTGGCCAGTGTTTGTGACTAAGTGGCTACTAAAAAAGACTGGACATACCCCATTTGCAATACCTTTTGTTGTCTTCTTTTGCAAATGGTATGCCATCATGGGGGTAATTATCATTCCTGGGCTACCATACGCTCTCAAAGGCAACATAACCAACCTGGCCGTTTTCAATGTAAAAATATTTGACCCATATATTTGACCCTGTAACTTTCAAAAACGCTATAAAATCTGTACATGGGGGTACTGTTATACAGGGTAAAATACAGTGCTAGCAAATTAAATTCTCTGGAATTTCGGCCTGGGTTGGCAGGCAGGTCCCTCAAATTGCAATTAATAAAATTACTTAATTATGTAAAAATATTACATAAATATTCACGTAGAATTTAAATATATATGCATATTTATATATTTGAAGTCTACGTGTATATTTATATCATTATTTATGTAATTTTGTATATGGACATATGTATATTTCGTTTTATATTTATTTATTTATATATACATAGATATATATATATACAATTTCATTCTAAGTGTATTTTGATATAAATATATATATTTTAATATCAAAATACAGTTAGAATAAAATTGCATATATATATGTAATTTTTTTTACATTTTTATTATTATTTTTAATTTTTTTATTTAATTTAATTTACTTATTATTTGTATTTTATAATATATATATATACAATATATATAGTTATTATATATATTATATATATATATGTGTGTAATTTAATTATAAGTGTATTTTTATATTAATATATGTACATATTAATGTAAAAATACACTTAGCATGACATTATATATATGATATATAGACGTATATTATATAGGTATAATATACGTCTATATATCATATATATATATATACACATATATAATTTTTTTTTTTAATTAACGTTAACTTTAATTTTTTTTAGGATTTTACAGTTGCAGGGAGACTGCCTGTCAGCACAGACAGTCCCCCTGCAGGCAGAGACTAGGACACCTATTGTGACCATGTGGTCGCCCTGTTGGGCGATCACATGGCCACAGGGGTCCTAATCCACCATGGGGAGACTGTCTGGGCTGCTGGCAGTCTCCCCACAACGGGAGCACCGCCGATCGCCGCCGGGGGAACGACGGCGATCAGGTAAGTACATCTGACCGTTAGGACGGTTCAGGACCGTCATCGGTCGGCAACGCAAAAATGCCGATGACGGTCCTGAACCGTCCTCGGTCGTTAAGGGGTTAAGATTTGATGATCTTCATCTGGGACTTTACGTAAACAATGCAAAAAATAAAATATTGTAGTAGTGTAACATAAGATCAACAGAACTCATAACTAATACCTCTAAAAGCAGATATGTCTCTGTGCATTGCTTATTCCACATCCTCTGAATCATGTTACATTGAGGATAGTCATCAATGTAGATAAAATAAATTGCCAGTATTCTATGTCCTCATCATTATCATTTAAATATTGTCTTCTCTTAGCTGGTTATGTTCAATAATGTTTATTATGCTACCGGATATCCTAAGGGATATTTTCTTGCTTTGATCTATGTATAATTGTTCACATTCCATTCTAAAACTTAGAACCAAAACAAAATGAAGATATCTATATGTCTACATAGCTCTTTATGGTTTTGCACTGAATGCACTCCTGTGTGTGATTATAAAATGCTGAACCAGGAAACATTGAAGGGCTATTCATATGTCAAACTTGATAAGGTTCTCACCCTTATTTAATCATCATAAGTAAAAAGAATAGAAAATGCTGATTAGTAAAGCCATGAACAAATCAATATTGGTGTTGAACTTGCATAAATCAGCGTAGGCTACTTACAGTAGCAAGCAGGGTGTAAGTGACATGCTATAGAAATATTAATAAACATATTTTAAAGAATGAACGTAATGTAACCATAATCTTAAACATCTTTAGTACATTATTTCAGTATTTATTTATTTAAATATTAATTTATTTATTTATAAAATATTTTACCAGGAAAGATGCATTGAGATTTCTCTCGTTTTCAAGTATGTCCTAGAAAAAATGTGTCATATAATTATAGTATTATACATTTTCCACACATTTTTAAATACTTTTTCTTGATGGTAATTTATATTATCCGTAAAGAAATATAGAATTGATATGAACATTTTCACTATCCAATTTTATTTTCATTGTCACTTACGGGGGTCTGGAAGGGGGGGAAGGGCCAGGGCAAAGATGTACGTCTTGAGGATTCTTAATAACCATGGGGTATAGGGCTTAAACAAACAAGAAATGACTTTCATTGATTAAATGTAGTTTGAATTAGTAGGGAAAAATGACAGGCTTTGCTAAGGTTATGTCCTTCATTCATTGTTTAACTCAGCTTGACAGATTCAATCTGTGGAGCCCAAAGGAAGGCCAAAGATGTCACTCACAGATTCCACATAATACTGGAGCCTAAGAAGAGTAAAATCGAAAAGTTGCACTTTATCAACTCACAGCCTGGAGCCACTATTCTCATTCAAGCCTGTGTTAGTGGAACAATGGGCTACTGCAGGCACAAGGCTGTTTCACATAATAATTATAGGTATCCCACAGGCAAAGCTGTTTTGGCTTTTAAGACCAGACAGAATGTGTCTTATAGGCATGACCTAGCAGATGGGGGACTTTATTTTTTTCTTTCATCTTTACCAAAAGCAACCTAAGAAAAACATATAAAGAATATTAATAAAGGATGTATTTTTTCCTATAGGGTAGGCTGATTACTAGAAGCCACTTTTCTCTTTCATTTGCCAGTACTTTAGCTAAAAGAAGTCAAGTGCAACAGCAGAGACAGGAACAAAACGTTTGCTCTATGTAGCTATTTTGTGTCACCTATTGCACTTCCTTATGTATTGATGGCAAAAATTATGAAGCAGAAAATTAAGCCCGAAAGGGGTTTTTGTAATGCTGTCACTTTGTACAAGACTTAGTTCTGCTGACATGACAGTGTGCCTTTTGTTATATAAAACTGCTGCGCTATCCCCTTCTGGATAAATACAGTAACTGGCCAGATCAATAATATCTGTCAAAAGTACTAAAAAAAATAATATAACAGGCATCCGAAAAGTCTGTTAAAACTCAATTAGTATCACGTTGTATATTTTGACAAAGCTAAATGTGATTTAATGAACAGCTAGACCTATTAGCAAAACAGATATAATTAATGTACCCGGATGCAATACTTTTTTATTTTTGACACAAAATGGAATATGGATTCTGTAAGATATAAACACAGTAAATACATGACAGAATGTAGATCGTTAACAAAATTATATTATTTGTGATATAATTACTTCAACAAATTCCATGTTAAAAGTTAATTTTATGCATTACAAGTATAATATAGGAATTGTAGTAACAAGAATAATATATAGCGTTATGTATGGAAACATCCTTTCAGCTTTATTCATATTTAAATATGTATTGGATATCCTATATCATTAGATCCCCAAATGTTGTAGAACTACAACTCCCATGATGTTTAGCATTCTGAAAGGTGTAGTTTTAAAACATCTGTGGATCTACATTTTGGGCACCCCTGACCTATATGAATGAATGATTTGTCATTGGAATTTTTATACATCAATAAAATGCATAGTTACTGATGATAATGATGAAACATGTATAACAACCAATGTGCTAAACAATTAATCAAATGGAAACTATGACTTCACGGAAGATTGGATAAGCATTGGATAACTTGTGTTAACCTCATTTTCATATTAAGCAAACACAGCGGAACTGCAGGTGTCCAACATAGTAGACAGTGTCACTGTACTCACACAGACAATATGAAGAAAGGTCCATGCACATGGGTATCATCCTTACGGGGACTTTTTATTGCATCAGATGTAGGGCAATGTTCAATAGTGCCATTAAAAGTGGCTTAACCCCTTAAGGACCAAACTTCTGGAATAAAAGGGAATCATGACATGTCATACATGTCATGTGTCCTTAAGGGGTTAATAAAGTCTCTATTGTAGAAAACATTTTTTTTCTAATTTTCTTTTTAATGTATGTTAAAACATTTATCCAATTACATTAAAGGGACACTCCAGGCACCCAGACCACTTCTGCTCATTGGAGTGGTCTGGGTGCCAACTCCCACTACTCTTAACCCTGCAAGTGTAATTATTGCAGTTTTTCATAAACTGCAATAATTACCTTGCAGGGTTAACTCCACCTCTAGTGGCTGTCTACTAGACAGCCACTAGAGGTCACTTCCTGGTCCATAGCACAGGAAACCTATGCTAGAGCGTCGCTGGACGTCCTCACGCTGTGTGAGGACCTCCAACGTCGCTCAAAACCCCATAGGAAAGCATTGAAATGATTTTTCAATGCTTTCCTATGGGGAGACGTAATGCGCATGCGCGGCATTGCCGCGCATGCGCATTAGGTCTTCTTGGCCACCGGCCGACGCAATACAGAGGAGGAGCGTCGTGGAGGAGGAGACAGCGGCGAGGGACATCGCCGCTGCCTCAGGTAAGTGACTGCAGGGTTTTTTACCCCTTCGGTAACCGGGGATTGGGGGGTGGTAGGGAGAGGGACCCTCCAGTGCCAGGAAAACGGATCGTTTTCCTGCCACTGGAGTTTCCCTTTAAAGTACAGTTTAGACCAGGCAAATTCAGGGCAAACAATGAAGAGGAGAAATATAAGCATTGCTTAATTTATCCTATTTTTTCATGCTATCTCTATGCTGACTGGCATGTGCAAAAGACAGACTTATAACAATGATTGTAATGCAGATAAGATGGTGGTGTCCAGTTGCAGAATAAAGAGTTTTTTGACACCTTACAAATGCTTGTATCTTAACTATAGGGATAAGTAAGCGTTCGATAAAATAAATCCCAGTGACAGTTCACCATTAATTGACATTGATAAAATTTCAGTAATATCACATAATGGGGTATATTGTAATATATATATATATTCATATTATAGAGATTTGATAAAAAGTCATATACAAAACCTTTCCATCACTTTAGAGTTGGGTGTAATCGTACATGTTAAAAAAAAAAGAATTTTGTTTAGAAAATCAATTTCATTGAATACACACACACACACACGCAACTATGTGTGGCAAATATGTGTTATTTTCAATAAATAATATACAACTTAAACTCATCTATTTTCCCAGGTGGTCAATCGGGCCTAAAATGTTCAATTACCTTGTTATTTTGCCAAAATGTGTGCTTGCACTCATCCTGACACAGTGTGACTGAGCAGGGCTATTAGGGATTAGGAAGACTGGGGGAAAGTTGGATGTTACACAGCAGTGCAGTGTCACTTGATAAGTGTGTGACCCTCTGTCTTTGAATAACTTTTATTATTTTCGAAAACTGCTATTGGAGACTTGACCTGATAACTAGTTGTTTAAAGTGCTTTTTGATGGGTCCTTGATACAGGTAACCACCAAAACATAGCAATGTCCAGCATTTGACCAAGCCACTGCTAATATTTACTTTATTTGGGTAGCTGTGTTTACAATACTCACTAGTATCTTAAAGATTGCCTGAATTTGTATTGATGTATTTGTATAAGTATTTAATTCTATGAGCATGTTCTTTATTAGCTCACGTTTCTGTAGTGATACTATACAACAGACACTGAAAGTTCTAGGTTCAACCAAGGGTAGAAACAAATAGTCCACCACACATTGATTTTTTACCATCCACTGCCCATGACCACATAGCATTCTATTTCAAAGCCTCAATGTTCATCTAGCTATCAATTGTAAATAGATTATTGGGGGAGAAACCGTGTCTCTGTCATTGACTGGATTGAGAGCAGCCAGTTAAAGATTTTCAAGCTCATTTGAGCAGGGTCCTCATCAAGCTATTGTTCTTGTAACATTTTGATATTGTAAAGCTCTGAAGAATAATTTGGCGCTGAATAAATAATAATAACATTATGAAAAGGTCCTGATTGTATTTTATATTTAAATGTCCCTTCTTAATTGAGAAGTGGGGGTTACATTTTGCCTTATTTTAATTTCATGACAGTTTTTGTAATGTTTTTAAAAAAATATTGCTGTGTTATAGTATTTGTTATATATATATATATAATATGTGTTTATGTAAATTGTCAATGATTATTTAGGTATATTGCTGCGTGTACTGTAGAAAATAAACCTTCAGCTTTGACCCTATAATGCTTTTAACGTGAACGTATGTGATCTCTTCATGAACCTTTCGACAAAGAAGACCTATTTTGCAAACATGATTTCTGCAAACATTTGCTTGCAAACATCGGTGTTAAGCACATTCTAAAAAACACCTTTCATACATCTCTGAAAGAAGCCGAACAGGTGCATTTTCAGCTCAATGGAATAAACAAGCAATCAGAAAACAATACATTTTCTAAGGGTTAATAAAAATGGGACTTTGAGAGCTTTTAACACATCAATGTGCATTATTGGCCAACATAATGAAATCAAGGAACGAGAATACAAAATATTATAGTTTAGAAGCCTTTAATTAAAATAAAGAATATTAAAATAAAAATCAAATCATTTCCTCCATCTCTCTAGAAAGAGCAGGCTTTCATTTATTTTCTCTCACTCTAAATGAAGACAAATTGGTTCATTACACAGTCAATTTTTAGAATTATTAACATTTACATAGCGCTAAGAAATTTTGCAATGCTTCACAATTTTACAAAAGGGATATAGAAGCAAATAAGAGAGAAACTATTAAAAAAATATTAATAGGAGCAAGAGGTTTAGATCCACTGTAGATTCTATTGTGAATCAGATTTTCAGTGAACCATTTAATTTATATTGGCAACATAGAAAAAAAAAGTAACAGCCATAGCACCCAGGGATACATATAATGAACAAAATTATAAACATAACACTTTTGTTTTCGCCCCCTTTTTCATGAGCTGAACTCAAAGATCTAAGATTTTTTCTATGTACACAAAAGCCCTATTTCTCTCAAATATTGTTCACAAATCTGTCTAAATCTGTGTTAGCGAGCAATTCTCCTTTGCCGAGATAATACATCCACCTCACAAGTGTGGCATATCAAGATGCTGATTAGACAGCATGATTATTGCAAAGGTGTGCCTTATGCTGGCCACAATAAAAGACCTCTCTAAAATGTGCAGTTTTATCCTACAGCACAATGTCACAGATGTTGTAAGTTTTGCGGGAGCGTGCAATTGGCATGCTGACTGCAGGAATGTCCATCAGAGCTGTTGCCCATGAATTGAATGTTTATTTCTCTACCATAAGCCCTCTCCAAAGGCGTCTCCAAAGGACATGCTCAATGGGTGACATGTCCGGTGAGTATGCTGGCCATGCAAAACTGGGATTTTTTAGCTTCCAGGAATTGTGTATAGATGCTTGCAACATGGGGCTGTGCATTATCATGCTGCAACATGAGGTGATAGTCGTGGATTAATGGCACAACAATGGGCTTTAGGATCTCAATGTAGACAGATTTGTGAGCAATATTTGAGAGAAATTGGCCTTTTGTGTACATAGAAAAAGTCTTAGATATTAAAAAGGTAATTGATCGGGGGGCGTGGCTGACCACGGAAGAAGATGGCCGCTTGAGCCCTTAGCTCTGCACCACGAGCTCGGCGAATCTATATAATAACGAGTCCCCTGCGGAAAAATAAGTACCACACTGAGGATGTCGCAGTCCAAATCTAGACGACAACAGGAAAAACCTGATAGATCGCAATTTTTCTCGCAGAAAAAGGCGACAGCTCGAGCCGCTCAATCCACGGCCGCGGACATGCAAGATGGCGCCGAAACTTCTGATGGCGGCAGCACGAGATCAGGGGCGGAATCGCCGCAAGAAGGAAGGCCACTTATCATCACCACCTTAAAACAAGCCTTGGAAGATCAGTCCCAAAGGCTAATTATGACTTGGCAGTCCAGCGTTGCAGAATTGAAGCGTGATATACAAGATATAGGCTCCCGCACAACGCAGGTGGAGGCCAAGATGGAGGATTTAATCGACGCGCACAATGCCTCCACAGAACAAATCAAATCTCTTACGTCCCAATTACAAATATGCGAGACGAAGCTTATGGATCTCGAGGACAGGTCCAGGAGGAGCAACATCAGACTGCGATGCATACCAGAAACGGTCCTCCAAGCAGAGCTCCCCAGCTACGTACAAAGCTTCTTCAAAGCTCTGGCCCCCGAGATACACGCAGATCTGTTGCTACTGGACAGGCTGCACAGAGTCCCAAAGCCCCAGCAGATCGTGGCTTCCCTACCCCGTGATGTGTTGCTGAAAGCCCATTATTTTCATGTGAAAGACCTCCTGATGAGGAGAGGCAGAACAGCCAAAGACCTACCTGCTGAATACTCCAACATCAAGATGTTCTCGGATCTCTCGGCAGCTACCTTGCGACAGAGGAAATCCTTCCAGCGAGTAACGGAGACCCTCCGAGCTAACCAGGTCCAGTACCGTTGGGGTTTTCCGGTCCGCCTCATAGTATCCAGGAATGGTACCACCGAAATCATCCAAGCGGCAAAAGAAGGACTGGAAATGCTTCGCAAGTGGAAAATGCCGGTGGTCGGAAACACCAACACGCCTAAACCACCGCGCCGGGTAGATAAAGACTGGCATTCTACTAATTGACAACTTATTGTAAGAACTCCCGCTTTAGCGGTGCAGGACTGATTAATTACTAGTATTTCATTCAAATGATCAACCCACTATGCTTAACCCACACATCCACGCGATGGATGCAACATAGTAAGGTACCGTATTACCACACAATATTAATACCAGCACCCTTGCTTGTTAAAAGACCCAAGGTGATAAACCACATATTATGAGCCTCATGTGCAACAGACAGCTAGCTCACATACCTAGCCAACAATAGCTAAGGGGATGCGAGTAGCCCACCCGCCCAGTAAGACGCGGGACTAACCTCTATCCATAAGTTTATGTATAAGACTATCGTCACATACTGGTCCCACTCCACGAGCATTCCCCAAGTGAAAAAAAACAAACAAAAAAAACCAAAAAAAAAACCTTAAGGGAACCATGCCACATCTGGGTGCTGGGCTCAGACAAATCCACCTCATCTTCTGGGTGCCCCACAACATAGATAGCGAATGTGTCTAAAAGTAAATTGGATAATACTAGTAGGGTGACTCACCAGTGACCCATTAGAATCCTGACTCTAGGTCAGGCTAAACTACAGGACTGTGTGGGGCCCACGTTGCAGTAACCCATAGTGCCCCGACAGGCCCAGGTGATAAACTATATATAAAACAATGTTTATTTCTCAGTTATGTTATGTTTATGTTTCTTACTGTACTTGAATGGTTCTACCAGGCTCTTAAGTAAATGGTACCTATATAGAATTCTTGCTAATTAGACGGGATCTAGGGCACACTTACAACACCTTGAGTAAATGCACAGGACAATGTCCTGCGTGGGGGACGCAGACATGCGGCGACGGGGAACCCAACCCGGGCGCCGAAGTTCATTGTATCCACCCGCTAGCCTACTGAGCCTCATCCCCACTCACCCTGTCAACAAAAGGGTCAATGCAAGCACCCATTACCTCCCCATTTGATATCTATGCACAATTGTAAACTTTGAGTGTTGATTTTGATACAAATACTCCATGAAGAACCCCTAGCTCACTACCGCAAAACCCCCAGTCCAGCACCGCAGCGGACACACCAACCGCCTACCTCCTCGAGGTACTACCTCCCCTTCAACTAGAATCCCCGCAGGGATGACTCACATACTACACGTTGACACAAGTGCTCTTACTTTTAAACTCCATTATGGTTCAGATGTAATGTATCTTTTAAGTTGAAGTTAAATAGTTGTGCATATAGCACTTCACTTAAACTGCCTGCTCAGGCCAGAGTTTGTCCACCTCCGATCACATGCCCCCCACGGCGTTGTACTTTGACGCCATGCACCGAGATCGGGTTTCTTTGTATATACTTTGGTTTCAAGTTTATACCCCCCCCCCAACCCCTCCATCCTCTCTCTCTGGTTTCAACCATGTCCACCAAGCCATGCACCCAGCCTCCATCTCCAAGACCGATTCACCTAGCAGACTTACTCAGAACTCTCGATGTCCCATGGGCACAAAGTACCTACATCCAAATAAGGTCCCAACTCGTTTCAACACCAGATACAACAGAACCTCACACTGAAGATCTACTCCCATAATGTAAGGGGACTTAACATACCCCACAAACGGCACACGTTGTTGCACGAAGCTAGTAAACTGAAAGCAGACATACTCTGTCTCCAAGAAACCCATTTAACTAAAGCATACACCCCCCAATTTGGTATGAAACATTTCCCTAACCAATTTCACTCGACTTATGTATCTAAATCCAGGGGAGTGTCCATATACGTACACAGCTCAGTCGCTTTTGAGCTGCTACAAAGTATTCCAGATAAAAACGGTAGATACCTGATACTAGTTTGCCTACTGAACGACGCGCTATACACCATAGTAAACCTTTATGCACCAAACGAGAACCAAAGGAACTTTTTGTTCAGTGTGCTCACGAAAGTGGCAAAAGTGCAGAGAGGTACCACAGTGATCTGTGGGGACATAAATCATATTTTAGACCCGCATCTTGATACCTCGATGCCTCCCCACACAACCAGACATAAATCCCTCAAACCAAACTGTAAAGCATTGACGCAATTATTGCTGAAATTTGATTTATACGATAGCTGGAGGACCCTCCACCCTTCTGATAGAGAATACTCATTCTATTCCAAGCCCCACAAGTCTTTCTCTAGAATTGATGTGATACTCATACCAGGCCCTTCACTCAATATTATCCAATCATGTAATCTGGGTAATATTGTGTGGTCGGATCACGCGCCAGTGATTGCCACCCTTAAGGATGACTTTAAGTATCGGGGATGTAATCCATGGAGATTAAACAAATCGCTTTTGCGAGACAACCAGTTCTGTTCAGACATAGAATCGGACCTTAAGCTCTACTTCGCCACCAATGAAACGCCAGAGATACCTCCAACCACGGTATGGGGTGCCCATAAGGCAGTAGTACGCGGTCTGTTTATAAGACGCGCCTCTTACCTCAAACGGATCTCACAAACCAAAACCTTGAATTTATTGAAGAAATTGAGGGATGTCTCCACATCCCACATGATTACCCCAAACCCAAAAGATGCCGAACTCATAACCCAACTCCAATCTGAACTTAACGATATTAATATAGCCAAAGCAACACGCACACTTCAAAGACTAAAAACTAGAGAATACTGCATGGGGAACAGAGCAGGTTCCCTCTTAGCTAGCAGGCTTAGAGAAGCCCAGGCTCAAACCAAAATCTCCCACCTCTTTATGCAAGAAGGGAAGAAACTGATTAAACCACAAGACATAAGTAACTCATTTGCAGAATTCTATGGGAAACTCTATAATCTTAAAGATGACCCCACTGTCCACCAACCCACAGCAGAAGAGATAGCTAGCTTTTTACGGAAAGTGAACCTCCCCAAACTGACAGACACGCAACACTCCTCATTAGCGGCACCTATTTCCCAACTGGAAGTAGATACAGTAATACACAACCTACCACTAAACAAAGCCCCAGGTCCGGATGGATTGCCCAATGTGTACTACAAAAGGTTCTCCTCTATCCTTGCCCCCAAAATGGTATCTCTCTTTACATCCACCACCGCATTAGAATCCATGCCGTCGGATATGCTGGCAGCCAACGTAGCCACACTGCCAAAACCAGGGAAACCACAGACCCAATGCGCCAACTTCCGCCCCATTTCCCTACTGAACTCGGACATGAAGATCCTAGCTAAGGTATATGCCAACCGCCTGACGAACATCCTCCCAAACATCATACATTCAGACCAAGTCGGATTTGTACACGGCAGGCAAGGCACAGACGGAACGCGCAAAGCCCTCGCACTACTGCACACCATGCATAAACAGTCCCCTAGGAGTCTATTATTATCTCTAGACGCAGAAAAGGCCTTTGATCGCCTGCATTGGCCTTTTCTAAGAGCGGTCCTGACCAAATTTGGCTTCCCCACACACTTCATTTCAGTGGTCAAATCACTGTACAGTAATCCAGAGGCCCGAGTCTTCACGTCGGGATTTCAATCTGTTCCCTTCCCCATCACGAATGGGTCGAGACAGGGATGTCCCCTGTCGCCCCTTTTGTATATCATGGCCCTGGAACCCTTAGCCGAAGCCATCCGTGGGGGGGTAGAGAGCACAAACTGAATCTCTTTGCTGATGATGTCCTGCTCACTATCACTGACCCCCAGGTGTCGCTACCGAGGTTCCATAACATACTACAAGAATATAGCAAGTGTTCATATTACAAATTAAATCTGTCCAAAACACAGGCCATGGGGGTAGGGATGGAGGAAACATACTTGACGACCCTAAGAGAGAAATTCTCTTATGATTGGAGAACAGACTACCTCACATTTTTGGGAATTAGGCTCCCACACAATCTGTCAAATCTGTATAACCTGAATTACACCAAACTTAGTAAGGAGATCACAACCACTCTCCGAAACTGGAAGAATAAATTTATTTCCTGGTCGGGTCGCATAGCAGCTGTTAAAATGGTAGTTCTGCCCAAATTACAATATTTATTTAGGACACTCACCCTATGGATACCACCAGCATATTTCACATCACTCCAACAGCAAATTAACCTCTTCATCTGGCAGGGGAAAAGACCCAGAGTAGCCCTAGCTACGCTATACCAACCCAAAAATGCGGGAGGAATGGGACTCCCCAACGTGCAATTGTACCATAGAGCGGCTGTCCTGGCCAACCTTTTCTCCGTCACCCTAAAATCTGATCAACCACAAAGGGTAACTATTGAGCAACACTGGCTACAAAACCAAGATATTGACACATTCATGTGGATACCCCCTAACAGTAGAGGTGACACCACGCAAGCATTACCTGCCACACTAGCGATGTTAAAAATCTGGGATATCTCCCGTAAATTCCTATGCAACAACCATCCGATCCCCCTCTCAACCCCCATTAAAGCTTTGGCCCGGGAGATTCCCGACTTTAACTACAGGGTCTGGAACAGATGTGGGGTGCGCCATGTACACACCCTCCTACATGAAGGGAAACTAGCCACCTTTGAGCAACTGAAACGAAGCCATATACTCCCGAATACGGCACACCACTTCCACCTCCAATTATTGTCCTGGTGGCAATCTAACTCACGAAAATCCAAATCCCAAACTAACACCACCCTGACGGGCTTTGAGAAAAGCATTATGGCAGGGAAACAGGTAAAAAAAAACAATTTCAACCATTTATAATTTGTTGTTACCCAAACGAAATATCAAAACCTTCTCATGTATACTCTCTTGGGAAAAGGAACTAAACATGACAATACCGGAGAAAACCTGGTTGGCTTCGGCTAATATCACAAAAGGTTTAACACAGTGCGCTTCTCACCTAGAAATAACACGTAAAATCCTCTACCGTTGGTATATGGTTCCCACAAGATTAGCCACGATAGACCCAACACTACCCAGCGTGTGCTGGAGATGTAAAAAAGAATCAGGCTCATTCCTTCATATCTGGTGGCAGTGCTCAAAACTCCAACCATACTGGAGAGAGGTCATTTCACTGATCCGCCAACACACGTCCATCACAATACCAAACACCCCGTCCTCTATACTTCTATTCATTTTCGATACCAATTACCCGAAACCCGTGAAATACTTAATATTTCACATTCTGGTGGCAGCTCAACAACTTATAGCAAAAAACTGGCTATCACCCGACAATGCCTCAACACAAGAGATAATTAGATATGTGTCCCAAGTAGGGAGATACGAATCCAACATCTCGCAGGTACCACCGGGAAATAGCTGGAAACACGAAGTATGGGAGGATTGGGAACTAAAACATCCAACATGAGACACGCATAGGAACCTCACCACGCCTAACTACAGGACCCTACCACCCTACATTGTAGGGACACTAGTGGATCTGAATTATCCAAATAACCAGCAATCAAAATGCGGGTACTTTACCCTGTCCCCCCCCCCTCTCCTCCAACCTCCTCAAACCCCTTTCCTTCCCTCCTCCCCCTCCTTCCCCTCTCCTCTCCCCCATTTACAAGTGACCTGCAAAAGCTGTCCTTTCAGGTGAGGAACTACCTACATCTTACATATGTGGCTCAGTGCCACTAAAGTACACATAGCGCAGGGACGGGTCAGCCGAGAATGTAACCCTGAATAGGGATATATGATGACGAGTAGGAACGCTTGGTTCAGATTGTTGCATACGACAAACATGGAAGCTGTAAATGACATGGAATATAACTTCGAAATATAAATCTGTAATGTATAACTATGTAATGTAAATCGGTAATGAACAACTGGTGAAACTAGTATTACTTTCCCCTCTTAACCTTACCCTTTCTTTTCTGTACCCCCTATGTTCTGCACAAAATAAAAATTGTCAAATTGAAAAAAAAAAAAGGTAATTGATCATTTACCCGTATTTTTAGAAAGAAGTACTATTACAAGCATATCTCGAGTTTTTTTTGTATCACTTCAAATAGCCATTAAAGTGTAAGCTCACCTGCCAAGTCAAGGTGAACCTTCTTGGGTGAATTCTGCACTAACAATTCACTTTGCTTCTTTGAGCCAAAAGGCTAAATCTCTAGTGAGACAGAGAGGGGTATTTTTCTAATCCCGTACACACTTATTATGGTTCACATGGGGTTGGCGGCCGCACTGTAGCATGGCTGTGTAATATAAAAGCAAATAGAAACATACAAAATGAAGCCCTGCACCCAAACTACCACTACTCCTGAGTGGCAGCATTGGACTATAAAACATATCAACCCCCAATTTGGGGTGATGTGTACTATAGTCATTGCTGCTACTCCAGAGTTGTGATAGTTTGAAAGCAGGGCTTCATTTTGTACGTACATACAAGGTTATAGTGAGCATTCTACTTTGATTGGTGACCCCAACGTGACATGCACTAATTGAGAATAGGGTGCTTAAAGTGGAAAAAGTCTTGTTACCACATCAAGACCATGTACAAGAATAGCAAAAATCCACAGCACACCAATGTATGCCAAAGAAAAAGATCTTCATTAAATGCATTCAATATGTCAAACAGGTAGTATACAATACAAAGTGCACAGACAAAAAGTAAGCAAGTAAGCAAGTATGTACACCTACGTTAATAAAGTGCAATAAGGTTAACCATTAAAAGTGTAAAAATGTGTACTGACCTAAGACTGGAAACCAAACCTCCCCAATGTTCCGGCTACGGCATTTGTTCAGGGGGTGTTTATATTTCAATACTTCATTACTGGAAATCAACCTAATCATCAGCAAAAATACATTGTTAGTATTTGTTTGTTTTATGGAGCTATAATTGAACTAAAAATAATACAACATTGTCACACTATAGCAGCACCTTGCTTTTAATTTGAATGAATGTATGTAGCAATAGAATAACCTGCGTCATTAAGGTGATGCACCAGACCCTGAAAGCCTCCTCTTTCTAGAGAGATGGAGGAAATTATTTGATTTTTATTTTAATATTCTTTATTTTAATTAAAGGATTCTTAACTATAATATTTTGTATTCTCGTTCCTTGATTTCATTATGTTGGCCAATAATGCACATTGATGTGTTAAAAGCTCTCAAAGTCCTATTTTTATTAATCCTTTGAAAATATATTGCTTTCTGATTGCAAATGTATTTATTGCTTGTTCATGCGCTGTATATAAGAACATCCAACTCATGTTCTCATTTCTTTCATGTCAGAACAATCTCAATTTGTGAGACTGCCCCTTACAGTCTAGCTTAGGGCTTGCTTTAAACCCTTTTCAAGCACCAATTTTTTTCATCAAATTTGATGAAATCCTTGAACTTTCTTCTTGAGATACAAATGTTACCTCAGAAAACCAGTTTATAACTGACATGCAAACACAAAACAGAAAATACAAATTACTGCAAGGTCCCCAAAGATACCTGACCAGATTGTAATGAAGCTGTGGTTCTGTATCAAAATATTCCACAATGGGAAACCTAACCAGAACACCTAATTACTATTACTCACTAAATTGTATTTCTGTAGGTCAAATTGAAATTGTTGGATTAACTTGTATAGCTTTTGAAGACATTATACAATGCTGTGAACATTATTCTCACTTTATATAATAATAATAATAATAATAATAAATATAATAATAATAATAATAATAATAATAATAATAATAATAATAATAATAAAAAAAGTGAAATAGGCAGTAGCATTAATCTACACACAATCACACTTGGCTTTATATTTTTTTTAGGTCCGTTCCATCTGATTCTAACATTTAATATTTCCATCACTGACCCTATTTAATCACTAATCATTGTATATTTTTTATATACTTTTAAAAATATGCATAGTAAAATACATAAATACCATAATTTGCATACAATAATAAGTTACACATAATGGAGGTTTACTAAATTGTTAGAGTGGAAGAGAAAATTGCAGCTTCATGGTGAAAATAAAAAGTTACTGTATAATATTCATTTACACACACCATCCTGGAGTTGTTTTCTGTAATAAGCCGCACTAATTAAGTGTAACATAGGTTGACACCCCTTTCACCCAATAATTATCTTCTTCATTCAATTATAAAGTCTCTAATCAACTCCTGCTCTATCACCATGACAACTTAAATTAGTCACATTTCTAGCTGTCAGCAAATATATTTTCATGTCATTTGCTTGCCATTTGCCTCTCCTGAGCAAACTTGAATTATTCTCTATTTAATATGTAATTATTTTTGCGTATAATAAAACACAAGATTTAGGGATTATTGACAAAACAAAAATCTACCACTAGCAGATGGAAATAAACATCATAATTTGCTGTCATAGCTTAATCTATTAAAAATAACTCATAGTAATCTCACAACTGGGGAATACATGTGATCACAATTAGTAAAATCTATAGAGACAAGAATAGGAATATTGGCAAAATATTAGTAGCGGTCAATTGATTTCTCATATATATTATGTACGTAATAATTTTAAGGGAAAATATTTATCCTGATAGCTTCCAATAGTTGTATGTTGTACACATACAGAAATAATTAATATTTCCTGGTAAAATGAATAGTGCAAGACTGTCTGATACTCTGATGAATCTCTCCCACAGAATTGCTATGCCAAGTTCAGATGGCATCAGTTAAGTTCTCTCTTCATTACAATGCAAGAGGGGTCATTTCATTAATCCTGTGATGGCCTAAGCATATAAGTGATACAAAAAAAGGTATGTGTTTTTTTCCAATTTCTTTTAAAAATGATCTTCTTGTCCTCAGGGCCGGCCTTTGGGGTATGCAAGCTGTACGGCCGCACAGTGTGCCTTTGCCATAGGGGCGCTGGCCAGCCGACACAGCTTGCAGTCACTCACAAGCATGCACTGAGCTCCAGTAATGTAATAAGTGGACGCACTTGATAATTGTGATGGAGCACCGCAGGACCGCCACCAGATGACACTGCTTGATCTTGTGGAGTTGCGCAACTCACGTACCAACATGACATTAATGTGCCACGCCTTTATGGTCTTCCCTGAAGCCACAAGAGGATCTCTAACTGGAGTAAGGGACCCTGAGTGCGAGTGGTGCCCTGACAGCATGTGAGCATCTATAAAGCATTGAAGAGGGAGACCAGACACTAAGCAGGAAGCAGCAGGCACCCCAGGATGATTTGATCAACAAAGTGAGTTATTGGCAATTAATTTTTAATAGATACTGTAAGGGGCTGGGTATGGGTTTTGTAGAAGTAGGGTACAGATCGTGATTTTGCTGGGGGACACGGAAGTGGGGGCAGATTGTGAATGTGCCAGTGGGTCCCCCACCACCACCTTACTAGTCCCACTCCCCAACACCACCTTTAAAAGCCCAACCACCACCTTAATAGCATCACTCTCCGCCACCACCTTACAAGTCCCAGTGCCCCACTTCCTACTTTACAAGTCCCGTTCCCAACCTTACAAGCTCCTCTCCCCACCACCCCCTTACTATCCCCACTCCCCACCACCTTACTAGCCCTACTCACCGCTACCACCTTACTAGACCCAACACCCCATTTCCCACCTTGCAAGACTCACTACCATCATACTAACCCCACTCCCTGTTTGTTTTTTATCTTTATTCATAAACTTTACCCATTCACTTGGCCCATCTTTCCTGCATTTCTTAGGTGCATCTTTTCATGGTTACAAAAGTTAAATATAAAAGTGAATTCAAAATTTAGGGCCAGAGTGTAGCTGACTTTCTAGTTCAGCTATTTTGACCTTAAATTTAAAATTCACTTTGAATTCTCACTTTAGTGAATAACCCTGATAGTCTCTTCTTGTCACACTTACATCCAGGTTTCTGTAGGAATTAACATTTCATGGTTTCCCTAGTAGCAATCCGGACAATTCTTACATTATGCTGATGTATTCTTTTTCATATAGTGAGCATATAATATGTTCTTCTGTTTTATAATAATACCTCTTTTAGTTTTGGTGTATACTCCTTTATTGTATGTACAATATTATGCAAAATATTTAAAAAAAATAAATAAAGGGATGTCCCTGACATATTTACGAGAAGATGATTTCTCAATAGAACTATAAAGCATTTACAGATCACAGTTCAGGAAACATCTGATAGAGAATTGGCGTATTGACGTGGATACACATTTTGATACAGTTTCATTTTTTTTAATCTTTGAACAGAACATTTAGACTGGAATACATATTTACATAAGAAGAAAGATGACAGTGGTAAATGAAGAGATTTACTACCAGTCCCTGATTACATAGGGTCTCAACCAATCAATGTTCTGAAAAGTCGCAGAAAATTAACATAGCTAAAATGGAATTAGAACTTCAGCTTTAGCCACATTATGAAGACTTGAAAAAGATGGGGTGCCTGCGGGGACCCAGGTCCCAAGTCTGGCTGTTAGGATTTGATTGGCAAAATTCTAAATTGCAAATCACAACAGTTTCTTGTCCCCTCACACTCCTCCTCCATGCTTGCAACTCATAGCTGTGAATTCCTTGAAATAACTGTTTATCTTTACTCCTCTCTAGGCCCATTTCCCAAACCATCCCTGCAGCAAGCCTCTCCAATTCTACTCAGCTCAACCAACCCCCCTCCTACCACCCATCCAGGTTCCCCTGTTTAAAATTCTCACTCAATTACCTCTTCATTCCCTCTATATTCTACCAATAGCTGCAATGCTCTCTTCACTTATTTAGCCATCACTTGCAAATTTACCCTGCTTCCTCTTGTCTCAAATCCCCACAGTGTCCTTTAGATTGCAAGCTCACGGACTATCTAGCTATGCACTTTGTATAAAAGAGCTTAAATGACTAGATCTCAGCTTACGGGAAGGCCCCTCTCTACCTTTTGTATTTGTCTGTGTATATTGTATGTTCTCCACTAATTGTACAACACTGCAGAATCTGTTGGCACTTTATTAATACCAGTAATAAATAAATAAAACAAGTAAGAGTCAAACAATCTGAAAATGGATTGACCTCTTACAGAGGGTCAGTGCCAGGGGATTTTTTGTCAACTCAGGGGTTTCCCATGAGTTGAGTTACTGAACCAAATTCAACAGAGTTGCACTCCACTGCCCAAATACAAAATAAATAAAAATCACTGTTTAGTAGATATACCCCAAATGAACTTCCATGAATTTAACTATGCATTTTTTTCATTGGGGATATATCTAAAAACAGCTTGCAAAACCTGCATGTCCCTTGTCTTCTGCCTTTGCAAGCCCTCCCCTTCTAGCCCCGCCCAGACTTTCTATGGCTCCCCAATCACAGACTTCCCAGTGCAGCTCAATAATAAGTCTTTGCAAGGCTGCCCCATAAGATCAGCTACACTGAGCTAACAGAACCAGGAAGTAACATTACCTGTTGTCTGCTTGAAAATCAAGGAGGTGCAACCAGGTTAATTTATAAAGAAAATATGTATTTCTATTGAAATCTGTACTTTTTGCAGAATTAAAAAAAAAAAAAAAAAGAGGACACACTCTTCACAAAGTGCTTTAGAGATCTGGAGTGTCCCTTTAAATCTGCATGTTTATTAAAGATTGCTCAAATCATCTTTTAGATTGTAAACTTATTTACCTACTGTTCCCGGATTTCAACATTTTTTGTTAGAAATAAATATTTGTCTTGTTTTGCCTATTGTACAGCCCTGTGGAATATGTTGGTGCTTTATTAATAATTGTAATCGTTATTAATCCCCCTTGCTTATCATCATCTTCATAATCAACTGATCTTAAATGTGGTCAGAAGGTGGAATAGAGCAACTCTATTAACTGCAATGAGTGGGTTATTATGACTGTTGCCCACTTGTGTCACTTATTTACTACACTCCTACATTTACAGGGATTGTGGAGGATTGATTGAAGAGGATGATGGGAAATGTAGTTAAACAAAGACTTGGTGTCAAAGTGTGTATTTTTTAAAACCTTTTTACCTTGTGAATTTTTGCATGCACTCTCAATGCAAATAAAAAAAATAAAAAAATTCAAGTCAATAGAAATGAGTAAGTAAGAAAACAGAATTATATGGAATTAGGGCTTTCACATTCTTTTAAAATACGATGAATACTCATTCAGCTATCAACACTTACTTAACCAAGATAATCACTCATCCGGAGCTCTTTTATATTCAAAACATCTATATTTGCTAGTCCCTTCAAACATTTCACAGGTCAAAGAAGGATGTCACAAGTCTTTGTTGAAAATCTAAAAGACATAATAGAAATTGCAACATTTTGAATACAACATAAACCAATGCAAAAATGACTTTGCTGTCCTTGTAAATAATGTCACATAAATAGGTTCATGCTTTAAAGCATGTCAAAAAATTTGACTTTGCCTCTATTTTCTGCTACATTTATATACTTGTTTTACTAATTAACAATCCGATTGCATATATTTAGAATGTTTTGTTACTGTTAGTGCAAAATAATATATTTAAATAAACACTTTTTATAGATTTGATTGATTGATTGATTGAGAGATAGAGAGATAAAGAGATAGAGAGAATATATATAAAATATATATAGAAAATGTTGTAGCACTCTTGCTTTCAAAAATATTCAAAATGCCGGGTGCTGGTCCTTGGCATGAATATACAGAATATGTAGAGATTTGACTGCACTCAAGGTCTTCTTATAGACAAATATGTTCCTTGCTTTATCCATAAATAAGTAAATTCCACAATGCTGTGTGGCAACAAATACAGGCAAAATGAGGTTGAAGTTTTAGTCACACTTGTGGACTTTCCTCAAGACCAACAGACACATATCCCCTATAAGCAAGTGTATTTGTAGTCAATAAATAATTAGAAATTAGTGAAAAAAACACTTAGCCCTCAGCGTGTGCATGTGTAGTAGTCATTTTTCCAGTGCTGGTGCTGGCGCCATAATGACATCATGAGTTTGACCATGGTAACGAGTGTTTTATACTTACTGGGCTCAGTGCATAATTGTGTGCTGTAATAAAGTGGAGGTGCTTATTCATATTGGTGTTGATAAAATGTAACTGGTGTAAACTACCCACAGTGTGAATATTAATCTTATCAAGTGCATGCTCCCTGTTTGTTGCGCAGATCAATCCTATTGCAGATATTTACTTTCCGCCCGCTCCAGAAACAACCCTACCACCATGGTGCAAGGCAACCCAATCCGGATCTACGATGACCTACCTTTCACGGTGCTCCTGGAGAGACGGAGGTTCCTACCTGTAACAAGGGAACTCCGCGACAAGGGGATACGCTACAGGTGGGGCACCACACAGTGCATCACACTGGGCCGCAGGGCAGTGTTCCAACATTATAGCAACCCCAAACACAACCGCAATACGGCCAGTCTTGGGGGTGTGTTTGGGGTTGTTATCATGTTGGAATATGGCCCTGCAGCCCAGTCTCCAGTCTTCTGATGCTCACATCCCCATTAAAGGTGGTTTCAGTGGTGGACAGGTGTCATCATGGGCACTCTGACTGGTCTGCTGCTAAAGAGCCCTCAAAACAGCAAACTGCAATGCACTGTGTGTTCTGACACCTTTCTATCATGGCTAGCATTAAGTTGTTGTCAGCATCTTGAGATAAAGTAGCTCTTCTGTGTGAGTGGACCAGATGGGCTAGCCTTTGCTCCCCACGTGCATCAATGAGGCTTGGGTGCCCATGACCCTGAGCTTCCTTGCACCACTCTTGGTAGGTACTAACCACTGCATACAGGGAACATGCCTCAAGACTTGTCGGATTGGAGATGCTCTGACCCAGTCATATAGCCATCATTATTTGGCCCTTGTCAAAGTCACTAAGATATTTTCACTTTCTAATTTTATCTGCTTGAAATTCAAGAACTGACTGTTCACTTGCGGACTAATATATCCCACCATATGTAATTGTAACAATTAGTGATGTCCCGAACAGTTGGTTTGCTGGCATGTTCACGTTCGCCATGGACGGCGACCATATGCGATGTTCGGTCCGCTCCCTATTTTTTTTTTGTGGTCTTTCAGCCAAATCTACTAATACTAAGTAAAAATTACTTAGTATTAGTAAATTGTGCCCCTACTCGCAATACCGCGAGTAGGGGCATGTCTATTGCTCACTGTTAAAAAAAAAAAAAAAAGAGTCCCCCCTCCCTGAGCGGTAAAAAAAAAGGGGAGGCCTTATTGTCCTCCCTCCTGGCCCCCACCCCTGAGCGGTGCGTGGAGGCCCTTAATACCAATAGGGGGGGGTCCAGTGGTGTCCAATTAATCTGGGAATTTCTTGAAATGATCCGCTTACCAAACAGTTGTCTGAGGAGGTCCAGTGTGGCCCTGGCTGTATGGGCAGTAGCCCCATCCTGTTGAAATGACGTTTCAGGACAATTTTCCTCTTTGCATCAAAAAAATGGACTTGCAATTTTGAAAATCAAATTCCATTATTTTTACTCATTATTCCTTCATAAAATTTCAAGAAATTCCCAGATTAATTGGACACCACATTCCCCGACCTTTCAGTTCCTGATTACTTCCTGTGGGGATTTCTGAAGGAGTGGGTGTACATGAACAAACAGTGTACACTTGAGAAGCTCAATGAGGAAGTATCAGGGCCGGCGCGTCCATAAGGCGGCACAGGCAGCCGCCTTAGGGCGCACCGGGTCTGGGGGCGCAAAATTCCAGTGACCGTCAGGAGGGAAGTGACGTCATATTCCGGCTCCCGCGGCATCAGAAAACAGCCTGCGAGGGAGCCGGTCAGAGAGATCAGAGCTCTCTCTCCACCTCTCAATCAAGTTCAGCCGGACGCCTCCCAGCAGCCCCCCTGGACCACCAATGAGAGACCCACGCAAGCTCTCCAGGTAGGGAGGCTGGGTGGGAAATGTAAATTAAATTTACATTATTTATTACTGTGAGTGTGTGTATGTGTGTGTGCATGTAAGTGTGTCTGTCAGTGTGTGTGTATGTGTGTCTGTCAGTGTGTGTGTATGTGTGTCTGTGAGTTTGTGTGTGTCTGTGAGTTTGTGTGTGTCTGTGAGTTTGTGTGTCTGTGAGTTTGTGTGTCTGTGAGTCTGTGTGAGTGTGTGTGTGTGAGTATGTGTGTGTGTCAGTGTGTGTGTGTGTGTGCATGTGAGTATGTGTGTCTGTGAGTGTGTGTGTGTGTGAGTATGTGTGTCTGTCAGTGTGTGTGTGTGCATGTGAGTATGTGTGTCTGTGAGTTTGTGTGTGTGCCTGTGAGTTTGTGTGTGTGTGTCTGTCTGTGTGTGTGTGAGTGAGTGACTATCAGTGTGTGTGAGTGAGTGTGTGTCTGTCGGTGTGTGTGTCTGTGTGCATGTGAGTATGTGTGTCTGTGTCGGCATGTGAGTGTGTGTGTGTGTGTCAATGAGTCTGTCAGTATTTGTGTTTCTGTCAGTGTGCGTGTGAGTGTCTGTCAATGAATGAGTGTGTCAGATAAGTGAGTCTGGCTGTCAGATACATCTGTGTTTGTCATTGAGTGTGTGTGACTGTCAGTGTTTATACACCCCTGACTGTAGCGTGGCCAAGCGGAGTGTACCGTGGTACAGGGACTTCTGTTTCCTGTTCCTGGCAGGACTGATAGGAAAAGCTCACTGTACCGGGATTCGCTCCGCTCAGCCACGCTACAAGAAAGGTAGGAGGCACACCAGGAAGGGGAGGGGACCACTATCGGTGTGGGTGGCGCACCAAGGGACAGGGAGAGGAGGGGAGAGATACCCTGTGGTACAGGAAAAGGAGGGAGGGGGAGAGGAACACTAAGTGACAGGGAACAGAGGGGGGAGGGGAGAGGAACACTAAGGGACAGGGAAAGCAGGAGAGAGGGGATAGGAACAGTAAGGGTCAGAGAAGGGAGGGGACCATTAAGGGACGGGGAGAGGAGCTGGATGTGAAAAACACACAGCGGGGCTTGAGAAGGAAAGAGACACACACAAAGGAGCTGGGAAGAGTAAAAGACACAAAGGGGCTGGGAGAAAAGGAGTCACACATAGGGTCTGGGAGGAGTAAGACACACAAAATGTGGGAGGATGTAAGAGTCATACAAAGAGGAGAGATAGGAGACACACAGATATTTAAAGACGGGATAAGAAACACAAAAGTGAGGTTAAGAGGCACAGGTGAATATGTTTTTTGGAGGGGGGGCGGAAAAATGCATCTTCGCCTATGTACCCAAAATTCTTTGCACCGGCCCTGGGAAGTATATGCAGAAATTTGAGCTCTAGAACCTCAAACATTAACTAATGTTATGAATGCAACTGAAAGAGCCCGACTTTGCGAGGTGGAAATAAAGCTCATTTAAAAGATGTCATCTTCTGATTTTCTGTACCTAGTCAAACAAGTCTTCATATGTTTAGCATTCAATGTATGTAATATCATTGAAACTGGAACATTAATAATTGACTCTTCAGACCCTGAATTCTGGCCCACCTTGTATATATATGTGTGTATATGTATATACATATATATTAAACATATATTAGCCATATATTGACTATATATTTATATTTCTGTTTTATAAAAGATTTAAATAATTGCAAGTATTATGTTGCATGAAGAGGTAAATGACAGGGCTAAGATCCTGTGGGACCAACCAACCAGACATTGGCAAGGAACTGAAGAATGCTGTGCTGGTGGATGTGACAATAACCATTGACCATAACATCCAGAAACAGGAATATGAGGAGATCCACAAATAACAGTGGCTAAAAGAGGTTCTATAAAGGATATGGGAAGTACAGGCAGTAGTGTGAGATCCTTCCCAGAACAATCCATTTCTAAGAGCAACTAAAATGATGCCTGGGGTGCCAAGAATGAATAATACACAAAAATACTACACAGAGAGGTGAAAAAAATCATACATATATTCAATATACAGTTGCAAGAAAAAGTATGTGAACCCTTTGGAATGATATGGATTTCTGCACAAATTGGTCATAAAATGTGATCTGATCATCATCTAAGTCACAACAATAGACAATCACAGTCTGCTTAAACTAATAACACACAAAGAATGAAATGTTGCCATGTTTTTATTGAACACACCATGTAAACATTCACAGTGCAGGTGGAAAAAGTATGTGAACTCCTAGACTAATGACATCTCCAAGAGCTAATTGGAGTGAGATGTCAGCCAACTGGAGTCCAATCAATGAGATGAGATTGGAGGTGTTGGTTACAGCTGCCCTGCCCTATAAAAAACACACACCAGTTCTGGGTTTGCTTTTCACAAGAAGCATTGCCTGATGTGAATGATGCCTAGCACAAAAGAGCTCTCAGAAGACCTACGATTAAGAATTGTTGACTTGCATAAAGCTGGAAAGGGTTATAAAAGTATCTCCAAAAGCCTTGCTGTTCATCAGTCCACGGTAAGACAAATTGTCTATAGATGGAGAAAGTTCAGCACTGCTGCTACTCTCCTTAGGAGTGGCCGTCCTGTAAAGATGACTGTAAGAGCACAGCGCAGACTGCTCAATAAGGTGAAGAAGAATCCTAGAGTGTTAGCTAAAGACTTACAAAAGTCACTGGCAAATGCTAACATCCCTGTTAGCAAATCTACAATACGTAAAACACTAAACAAGAATGGATTTCATGGGAGGATACCACAGAGGAAGCCACTGCTGTCCAAACAAAACATTGCTGCACGTTTACAGTTTGCACAAGAGCACCTGGATGTTCCACAGCAGTACTGGCAAAATATTCTGTGTACAGATGAAACCAAAGTTGAGTTGTTTGGAAGAAATACACAACACTATGTATGGCAAAAAAGAGGCACAGCACACCAACATCAAAACCTCATCCCAACTGTGAAGTATGGTGGTGGGGGCATCATGGTTTGGGGCTGCTTTGCTGCTTCAGGACCTGGACAGATTGCTATCATCGAAGGAAAAATTAATTCCCAAGTTTATCAAGACATTTTGCAGGAGAACCTGAGGCCATCTGTCTACCAGCTGAAGCTCAACAGAAGATGGGTGTTGCAACAGGACAATGACCCAAAGCATAGAAGTAAATCAACAACAGAATGGCTTAAACAGAAGAAAATACGCCTTCTGAAGTGGCCCAGTCAGAGTCCTGACCTCAACCCAATTGAGATGCTGTGGCATGACCTCAAGAAAGCGATTCACACCAGACATCCCAAGAATATTGATGAACTGAAACAGTTCTGTAAAGAGGAATGGTCAAGAATTACTGCTGACCGTTGTGCACATCTGATCTGCAACTACAGGAAACATTTGGTTGAAGTTATTGCTGCCAAAGGAGGCTCAACCAGCTATTAAATCCAAGGGTTCACATACTTTTTCCACCTGCACTGTGAATGTTTACATGGTGTGTTCAATAAAAACATGGCAACATTTCATTCTTTGTGTGTTATTAGTTTAAGCAGACTGTGATTGTCTATTGTAGTGACTAAGATGATGATCAGATCACAATTTTATGACCAATTTGTGCAGAAATCCATATCAATCCAAAGGGTTCACATACTTTTTCTTGCAACTTTATACAACATACAGCCTATAAATCCATGTAGATGCAACTTTAAGATTTACACATACTTTTGTACATCTTTTATATATATATATATATATATATATATACATACACATATATACACACATTTTATAACTGCCTCCCTTCTTTTGTCCCTGCCCCTTATGTGGCCCCCTAAGTATGAATCCTGGAGATGCCACTGCCAACAGAAGCAGTTTGTAAAGAATAAAAATACTTTGGGGTAGTAGTTCAGTTTTATAGAAATATTCCTTAAAAAACAAGAGTGGTCTGTATAAAAAGACACAGTGAGAAAGCGACTCTAATATGATTGGCTGTCATTCCTGAATTAAATCTGACAAGCGTATCAGATCATCAGAGCTAAGGATCTAGTCTGACCAGAAAGGTAATTTTATGTGTATGGAAGGGATAGGTCTGATTGCCAAATTATATAGGTATCTCACACGTATGCCGTGTTGCATATGCAGATATAAGTGTGTAAAGGTGTATGTGTATCTATTCTCCTTCCGTATTAATGTATCTAAATATGATATACAAAAGTATGTGTATAACCTAAAATTACACCTACATAGGTTGTTTGGCATTAAATTCCAAAACCATGAACATTAATGACCCGTCCATTGCAGCTATAACAACTATTACTCTTCTAAGAAGACCACCATAGAACATGTTTCCACAGCTTCAGAGTCCAGTGGGATCATGCTTTACTCCTCTCCACCTATATTTATATGATTAAGGTGGAACATTTTTATTGGGGAATATGCCTGAATACGGTTTGCTATTATTTTCACTACATAATGTGGCATCCCATATTTTACTCTATTTAAAGTCACTAATCTAGTATAACCCATTGTAACACCAATGCTTGTCTATAGAGTTTTCATTGTTATGTGCTGTATTTTACTCTCCTGTTAACAAAGGTCGAGACTAAAACTACTAAACTCAATAATTGTGTTCATATATATTTGTCATTAACTGTATATCACCTAACATGCACACAATCTTTATTTTCTTGACACTCTTTTTTAAAGTTTTTGGAAATCACAAAGAATAGAGAATAGCTGATATAAAGAATAGAGAATAGTTGATGAAACCAGAATAGTAGAAATTCTAAATTCGCAGCAAACAATTTGCCGCATTGATAAAGCCTGATAAAGATCTTACAGACTAGTGTCACACACAAATCATGAAATAATATCTATACAAATTAACTGTATCAAGATAAAATGCCTTCAAAATAAAGGCACAATGTTATTAAGTCAGGGGTCACCAACACCCTATATAAAAATCACCTTGAGAAAGGTAAAGTTATCTCAAAGAGAGAATATAAGGAACTCAAAATAGCTTAGTAGTATTACTTAAAAGAGCCAGCAAGAAAAGTAGGCTGTATATAAGGAAAAATATAAATAACTAAGTCACGAAAAATATGCTGTGGTTTTCTGATTACGAAGAAAGCACAAGTGCTCTAAACCTCCAGATACTTCTTCATCTTACCTTTTAGAGCTACCGACTGCTCCTCAAACTGGCGAATCTCCTCCATGTAACCCAACCAACTCTGATATGTGAGTGATGTTGCATCAAGAGAGGAGTTAGGAACTTGGCGGCAGTAAGCATTTGTTTAGTAAACATTTTTTTTATATATATTTGAATGCTGAAATGTCTAGTTGCCATGGCGACCTGGCACCTGGAATTTGTTGAGCCCTGTGTATGTATGTATGTGTGTGTATATATATGTGGCAGGCTTATGCAATGTATGATCATATAATGTAACTAAATCCCCATTATTTTTTGCCTAGATAAGGTGTTTTAAAAAAAAACCTTTTAAAAACTAATAAAATCTGTCAACATTGAAGTTGCTGTTTAGTAGATAGGAGAGTGCGCTGGATCTTGTGTATTGTTTATTATATATATATATATATATATATATATATATACACATGTTTGATAACTGCCCCCCTACTTTTGTCCCTGCCCCTTATGTGCCCCCCTAAGTATGAATCCTGGAAATACCACTGCCAACAGAAGCAGTTTGTAAAGAATAAAAATAGTTTTGGGTATTAGTTCAGTTTTATAGAAATATTCCTAAAAAAACAAGAGTGGTCTATATAAAAAGACACGGTGAGAAAGCGACTCTAATATGATTGGCTGTCATTCTTGAAGTAAATCTGACAAGTGTATCAGATCATCAGAGCTAAGAATCTAGTCTGACCTGCAAAGCCATATTATGTGTATTAGCACATAATATAGGTATCTCACACGTATGCTGTGTTGCATATGCAGATATAAGTGTGTAAAGGTGTATGTGTATCTATTCTCCTTTCGTATTAGTGTATCTAAATATGTATCCTCCAGCCTTAATAATTAAGACATGTTAAATAAATTCTATGTGCATGTGTATATATTAGAATTTTTTTCTCTTCCCCTCACATGAATACTTTGATTAACCTTGGTCCTTTGATTCTTACTTAATTGTAATTATCCTCTTGACTTGTTTACTTATCATTATACAGATCTGCTTAGGAAACTCTTATTGTATTTTTCAAAGCTTGTAGCATAGTTTAAATTGAAATAGCATTTTTTTAAGTTTTATTTTAACATAATTGCTTTAGATATGATAAGATGGGTACCTTATAAAGCTCATCAAAACACAGTCAGGTCATCAAAAAGTGTTTTGCATGTTGCAACACTATTATAAACTTAATAAATACTGTTGTTTATTATGGATAACATGTATCGGTCTCTCTTCATATGTACATTAGACATACACCCACGTATACATATGATACAAATATGATTGAGCGAAACACAGACAAATATGTCAACAATTGCTAATAAGATAGACAGATAGACAGATAGATAGATAGATAGATAGATAGATAGATAAAATATCTATAAAAAAGCTTGTCATTTCAAATTTCTGTTACCCCAAATACAAAAATGTATTAGAATATACTTTGATAATGTATTATTTGACATGCTAATACATACATGCAGACAAGGAAAATATATAAACCAGTATTTTAACATTACAAAAAAAGAGGGTACACATTTTAGGTCACCTCCAATTTTTTTGCTTCTTATTAATATTAGTAATGTTTCACATACTACAAATTACACTGGCTTTGTGTATGGCTTGTTCTTCAGACAATTTTGACCACCATACGCTCAATTGTTCTCAAGTAGGCCTATTTAAACTATAATTGCCTTTCCTAGCAATTATTGTGAATAGCAGCTGACTGCTGGTACAAAAAGCAATATGCAAACACACAGAGATTATATATGCTTCAGTATCTTTAATTTGTCACTATACATATGCATGTATACTGCCCTATTTCTCAAAATGAATCACTATCTCTTTATCTAAAAAAAGAAATACTAAATTAAAAAAAAGAAATCTATGAAATGGTAAAAACCTAGCTGTACTAATGGCGAATATAGACCTGGTAAGCAATCTCTAATTGGAAACTATAAAAAATGAAAGAGGGTACTCATCTATTTATTAGAAGCAGCTGGGTTGGTCTTAAAAATGAAACCTGTAAAGTCGATTTGCTCTAAAATTGTTCGAGCTTCCAGCCCTTCATTTATTTTCATTAGCTGCGTTAGGTTTTGAGAAATCTTTTGTTATATCATGCACCTTCTGTATCACACAAAAAAAAAACACCTTACTTTGTTTTTCCTCGTAAATAGCTACATAATTAGATGGATTATTTTGTGTGTCTGTGCATGTGTTTGCTAAAGAGAACAAGCCAGATAAATTAGCACTTAGCAGAACTTACAATAGCACATAATATGCCCTTGTGTTTCATATAAAGCTTTATTTGTCATTCACGGCTGGTTGGCAAAACTGACTTTGCTTTTGAAAATGACAGGTGGTGCTCCAGTGGATTCTGTATGGAAAAGAGAAACCTTTACTAAGACAGCTTCTGTCAATAGCTCCCGTGATTTAGTATTCAACCCTTGCTCTGTATTTTTCTTCCAAAGTTTTGATTAATTTGCATTTGTGAGGCCTCAAAAGACCAAGCTTCCTTTGTTGTTAGGTTTCTTAATCACACATAGACATGAGAGACCTTCCCCTGTCACTGATTAGATGACAGGTGAACTTCAGTATATTTTAATAAGATTTAACATTCCGTGTCAGCAATGATCTTCCATCGTTTCTTGTGGCTTATTAAATTTCAGCTGTAACATTAAACTTCTTTATCACATTGATTGTCTTTTCAGAGAACTAAGGGAATCGATTGAAATCAATGGGGATGTCCTGTCTTCTAATTGCCTGCCTGGGTGGCTGGACCAAACTCAGTGTGATTTTTTTTTTCCTGTGAATCCACTTTGTAGTGCATTGGATGAAACTAGCTTAGTAGTTGCTATAGATATTGATTTTATAATGAAATATTGAGAAATCAATAGTCATCGGAAATGTAGACTAAATTTCCTAAATACACCATGGCAAAGGGCAAGCTTCCATTTTTTTATCTTCAAGCCATGATTAATTTTGTTTTCTAAAATTAGGAAAAGAGTTGTGTTAATTAATTTATTACTTAGTTATGATTCAATAAAAAAAAAATAACATAATAAATGTGTATCTAGAATATAGGGCAAAATTATTAATTTTGAACACCATGTGATTTAAAAAAAGGTAAAATAATGCACATTAAACTGTTAATTTACTCTTACTCTTTTAGATTTTATTCATTTTAGACTGCTAAAATGTTGTTACATTTTAGAATAAATGTTCAATTACTTTGCTTTGAAAATGAAAACATAGGTAGCAGTGGGTTGGTAGCCATTCAAGACCAATGAGTAGCAACAACTGCCTTTCAGAATTCCACGTACATTCCAATTTAATTATATTAGCAGAGTGTTGTGGATTTTCTTATTATTTTTGCAATGGTAGTAAATGTTATTCAGGTTTTGATCAATTCTTTCCACATACCCTCAATTGTTTTTGTAAGGATGACTGTAAGTAAGAGGAATTTCACACAATGGCCAACTTAAAGTTATTGAGCAATATTTAATTTATATCCAGGTGCTTATAAAAATATTTCATCACAAAATCAAATGCATATACATAAATCACAAAAAGGTGCTTCACATATAAATTAAAGAGCATCCATGTTTAGTGTTTCTCAGAAACTATTTGAAATAAAATTCATGATGAGTCACACAATTATACCATAAATTATGGGATTGTCCACTTCAAAATACCTCAATAAAAAACAAAAAGATATGCAATAGTGCAACCAATATATTGAAAAGAGCAAGACGATTCATACATCTCACATCTTCCAAAGCCTTTATTAATGGCTCTGTTCATTCAATCAGCAATACAGTCTTATAAGGGGACTCCTTTTCCCAACACCACCAACCCAAAAAATTACATATATCTATCTATATATAGTAATTATACTATTATGAAATTACCATTTCTAGATAGATATAATTATTTTGAACAGCAAAAAATATCTCTCTCTCCCTCTCTCCTCCTCTCCCTCCCTCTCCCTCCCTCCCTCCCCCTCCCCCTCCCGCCCCCTCCCTCTCCCTCCCCCCTCTCTCTCTCCCCCCTCTCTCTCTCCCCCCTCTCTCTCTCCCCCCTCTCTCTCTAAAAACAATTATATATATATAGAAGGCGTATGCCTGAAATTGTGGGAGGGATTTTATGGCTATTTAAACCCAGCAAATCCCCTTACTCACCTGTCTGCGACGATTTCGGAAATTCGCTTTCATTTCCGTTTTCACAGACCTCTGACGTCAATCTGCCGCGACGCTCGTACACAGCCCGCCGGTTTTCGTGAGTATCCTTCATCCGCATGGAGGCCATTCGGCGGTTCGCCCAAACCGTGAGTCCTTTCGAATTAATCTTCGTTTTCTGCATACGTTCAGCACACATAAATGTTCGTCGGTATGAGTTACCCTGCCGGCCGGCCATTCGCATGAACACTCGGTCGATCTAGCTTTCCACGTGTAATTTGGTCCACGCTAACCGGCTGTGAACTTTGTTTTATTTTTTCCGTGCACTTTATGCTATCTTGAACGCAACCAATTGATGATATATACAGTGTAAATAATCCTGTCGTTTACATGTTTTGCTGGTGATCAAGTCACGTTCAGTCTTTAATAATCACAAAAAAAAAAAAAAACTGTGGTAAACGGGCATATATTTGTAAATGATAATATTAAGGCACTCTATAATTTCTACTCTCTCCAAATACAATCTGCAACTCCCATTTGTCTCAACCATTGCGGATAGGGTTTATGGGAGCTATAGTTTGTCACTGATTGGAGGGATGACGTTACGGAAAGCAGATTTGCGAGGTTTATCGACTAAGCAGTGAATTCTAGTGCTGTGACAAGCTGTTTGCTCAATTCAAAGTAAAGTAGCGCAGACAGGTAGGCTAAGGGGATGAATATTTGAAGTAGGCATTTCCCCCTTTATCTTGCACGTGGATTATCAGCGGGTGGTGCACTGACCCTTCGTTATATGTAACTCCATTAACCTCTGTCTCCTAAACACTTCATAATTAGCTCGCTGAATTAATGGATGTGTTTAAACTTTCCCTATCTCCCGTGCATGCCTGTTTTGCATCTTATTCAACCGTATCAATACCACTCCCCAGACCAGGGGAGCCGTCACTTAGCACTCCCGCTGCACCTCCTGCACGCCGGCGGTATACAATGCACGGCTGTAGGTGGTTTTATGCTCAGGTTCGTTTAGAATGCAAGCCCCGTGATTATATTTTACAGCCTCTATAGCTTTTATGGGATGATCCTCCCCGAACCAGAAGGTGGCAACAGTCATGCATTGTACAGTGGACGCTGGGAATGTAGACTAGTCGTGGTTACGAAATAAATTCTGCAATACTGTGGAAACATAATTCCCTAAGGTCCCACTTCGCTCAGGGTAGTCCTGACATCGAGACAGATAGTTGGCCAATATCCTGGTATTTTTCAGTCATCGTCCGTGGCTAATTTCAAATGGAACATTTTGTCTGATTTAGTCAAGCTGTGATTTTAGTTGACAGTATCTTAACACCGTCGTTCCCGCATAACCGGTTATGACTAGTTTCCCATTTAAAACGTTTGTTCCTCGTTTAGTGGTATTCCTTTTTACTTATGTCCGTTCTCACAGGGGGGCTGTTTGAGGCGGATGCTAGCCCTTCCTTAGTTCATTTCTGCCTAGAATACTACTAGTCTCATTCTGTGCTACCTGCAAGGTACAGACTCGGAGCCGCAAACACGCTGCTTACAGATAGCCTAGGTATAACTGTTGCACTGTCTGTATACTGGGTGGGAAGGTGATCCCCTTCTTCTCCCCACACCCCTTCTCCCATTGTCTGCCCATCGCCTGTACACAGTTGCGCATTCACGGTAATGTCATCTTGATAGAGGGTTTCAGTACACGGAGTGAATGCTCCCCTCGGTCAGCGCAGCATCTTGCGTTAATTTAATTAACCCGGCGTACTCCTACGCAGTCGGGCACTTCTGTTACTAGACCCGTGCGTCTAAGTTCCCGTCGCGCTTTTGGTATGCGAACCTCGGCAAAGGTAAGTACGCGTTTTTTAACTGTACTATGTACAAGATCGGCGTTTGTACAAAAAAAAATAAAAAAAATACAAATGTACATGTCTATTCATACTACGTTTCAAATCAGGGCCACGATTTGGGCACCTCGAGCCCCGAGGGCTCTACATTACCATCATAAACGCATTCCAGTTTATATGTCCCGACCGTCTGGACCCCAGTTTCAGTCAAGCCGTACGATCCTCACTCGTTACCACCCACGTTTCGTTCAAGGTTATGTCCTCTCTCATTAACTACCCTTCCATCTTAGTTAGCAACTGCTGGCTGTTAGGTTCCTAGGTGTCCACTAGTTGTTCTTCCCCCTGGCTTCTTCGCCATAGGTTAGTGGTCCCGCGAGGCCAACACCCATCCTCATACTCGGAGGTACTATGCCCCTCGGGCCAAATCATAGTTAGTCGCCTCGCATTGTGGCATAGAGAGGGCCTCATCCATCACTCCCATTCTATCTTATGTTTAACTGTCACCGAGAGGCCGACACCCCGCCACCTCATTCAGTGGCCACGCTGCCCCCTCACGCCAACGCATAGATAGAGCCTCTCAAGCCGCTTGGCAACTAGCAGGGCCTCACCTGTCACCAACCTAGTGTAATCGTTTCGCCGCATCGCGGCACTAGCTAGTCGGCCAGCACACACGCTCTCACGCTCGCGCTCCTAGTAAGCTGGGGGGGGGCGGCACACCCCAGACCCGTCAAGCATAATCGCTATGTTTTAGATCCCATAACCGCTTCAGGTATCCTAGCGCTTTATTTCCCGCCTTAGTTTCGATCGTGCGTTACATACTCCTACATTGGTGCCAAACAGTATTTCTGAACTATCGTACTCGGCTACTCCGGTGCTTTCAATACGTTATCTCTTACGGGCAATGGGTTTGCTAGATGCTTAGTTCTAGCAGTACGAGGATACCTACATATATATATTTATACATATGTATATATATATATTACCCCAACCTGTCGCTCACTGGCGATCCTTAGGTACCACGTACACTACGTGCCCAGGCCAGGCTAGTAGACACCAGGACCTGCGGTTCCTCCTACAACTCGTTTCAGGCATTTCTTACTTATATTCAGTCATATTGGTTTGTTGGGTCTCGCGTTGCCCTCCACATTGCACGTTGTACAGTTTTGGCCTCGTTTTGGACCATCGTCGGGTCCTCCAGGCACTGCAGTGACGCACAGTGACTGCTTCCGGTCTCATGTATTGCGGATTTACCGTTTATTTCTTCGCGACGTTTTGGGGGCACTTTGGTACATTAAGTTCTAAATTACCGTTTATCGATTCATACTATCACTCAATTTTCGCGTCGGCGTCGCTTATACAAGCAATGCAGGATAAGCTTTAGCGATCTGATGGGACCGGGTGAACAGTATTCCCACTTGTTTCATATCGAACATCGAGGCATCACTCCGCCTCCATTTTGGCCAAACAAATACCATTCGAATCCTTAATCTACTAATTAGGGACTTGTCTGCACGCCTGACATTCACAGGGTCAAATCATTTGTCACGCATTTGTCGTCGTTCACGCTTCTCTTTATGTAAGCTTAAGTAGTCCATCGGGAGTTACTTTCGGTCATGCTGGATGTTTTAATTTAAGGCGTAACACCTTATGCATCCTGTTGCACAATCTTTCACGATCTCATGCCTACCAAGTAACTGCTATAGGGTACTTGCTATACGAACACATATCGTCTTCAAATTGTGTCAAAGCTCCTCTTCAGGTTCCTCTCTCGTGCAAACATTTCCCTACGGTGGGTCACGGCTTTGCATTCTATTCTTTGATTCACGTCACGGCAGTTTCATCAGGCGCCTGTTACAGTCCTTTTTCGCTATGGTTTAATGCAGGTAATCGCACGTGTACGGTCAGGTTACGCTTTTCCACAAGAGGTTAATACCCTGCCGCGCTTAGATGGTACAAGTCCACTTGGCCTAAATCGTAGGTAGGGCTTCTCTCAAACACAGGGCTACTGGCACGGCCTCAACTCTTACGGGATAGTCCTTATCTTCACCTATTGGTTCCCATTAGCTAGCAGCTCTACTACACGAGAAAGCTCAATGAGCTTCTGAGTTTTGCATAATTTAAACTTATTACGTTTCCTTCCTCCTCACAGCATGCTACAAGAACTAGCTCCAGGTATCGTGTTATCTTTAATAAACGCTAACCCCTAACGTCTCAAGTTCCCCTGCAGTTTCCTCCGCTTTAGCCACTTCCGAAGTCCTGAAGTCGGACCTTGCTTAAACGTAACGGTTGAGATAAAAGAACACGCAGTCCAGATTTCCTCTGCAGGTCAAAAAAGGTATCAATCATGCCTGAAGTTAGAGTCTATGCAGGTAAGATTTGTCCACTAATACTAAGCAAACGTACTCTACGGCTTACGATATGTGTAAGTATTGTATGTGGTTCAAGATACTAAATGCGTTCCGATTATAATGGTTGCTCGTTCAATTTTTGCCACATCTCTCAAACAGTTCATGCTATACATTCGCTCCTTGTTTGTTAGTCTTGGCCTCAATCCGAAGTTCCTTCTCGGTACATTCATTCTGTGTTAGGGCCGCCACAGCAGCCTCAAGTCATCCAGTTCCAACTCATCTTGTAGAGAAGATGGGTCGCTGGAAGTCCTCGGCATACAACCGGTTCATTCCAAATCCAGAAAGAAATCAGGCTCGCTTTCTATAATATGTCTAAATGTTTTGTTATGTTTAATAAATGTCACACACATTTTGGCCCTCTTTTGCAGGCCTAACCTCACGTCGGTTTCGGCACACCTCAACCGACTCTCATATATTAAAATTACACACAGTTTAATGTGCGCCCCTTCCATAATCCCGTACACAAATAGAAGGCGTATGCCTGAAATTGTGGGAGGGATTTTATGGCTATTTAAACCCAGCAAATCCCCTTACTCACCTGTCTGCGACGATTTCGGAAATTCCCTCCCACCACACCCTCTTCATATATCATTATACCTGGGTGGGCCCTCTTTTGCAGGCCTAACCTCACGTCGGTTTTGGCACACCTCAACCGACTCTCATATATTAAAATTACACACAGTTTAATGTGCGCCCCTTCCATAATCCCGTACACAAATATATATATATAAAATGTTCAAAGTCTGGCACTCTACCTTTAAATAGATTCCAATGAAAAAAAGCCTCGGTGCTGCAGAGCGTGGATATATATGCAGATAGTAGATAGAGCACTCCAGAGGTCTTGTTTTAAGATTATTTATTCGGTGTAGAAAAATCAACGTTTCGACCCTCAGGTCTTTATCAAGATCTTGATAAAGACCTGAGGGTCGAAACGTTGATTTTTCTACACCGAATAAATAATCTTAAAACAAGACCTCTGGAGTGCTCTATCTACTATCTGCATATATATATATATATATATATATATATATATATATATATAGAGAGAGAGAGAGAGAGAGAGAGAGAGAGAGAGAGAGAGAGAAATTCTCATTCATCCAGTAGACATTCTTGTGAGCTCAGGCACTGATGCTGAACAAGAAGGTCTGGCTCACAATCTTAATTTCAGTTCATCCCAAAGATGATTGATGGTATTGAGGTCAGGGCCCTGTGTGGGCCAGTCACCTTTTCCACACCAAACTCATCCAACTATGTCTTTATGGACCTTTCTTTGTGCACTGGGCTACTGTCATGCTAGAATAGAAAGGGGCTTCCCCAAACTGTCCCCACAAAGTTGGAAGCATAGTATTGTACAAAATGTTGTGGTGTGCTTAAGCATCACGATTTACCTTAAAGTAAGGGGCTAACCCATCCCCTCAAAAAATGCCCATACCATTATCCTTCCTCCACCAAACTTTACTGTTGGCACAATGCAGTCAGTCAGATAATGTTCTCCTAGCATTTACCAAACCCAGACTTGCCCACAAGACTGACGCATGATTCGTCACTCCACAAAACATGTTTTCACTGCTCCAGAATCCAGTGGTGGCATGCCTTACACCAGTCGATACGATGCTTGGCATTGCACATGGTGATTTGAGGCTTGCATGCAGCTGCTCGGCCATGGAAACCCATTCCATGAAACGCCCACTGCACAATTTTTGTGCTGATATTAATGTCAGTGGAAGCTTGGAGCTCTTTAGCTGTAGAATCAGCGGAGCATTGGCCACTTTTACGCACTATGGCCTCAGCACTCGGTAACCCTGTTATGTAGCTTTACGTGTACTTCCTCTTCATGGCCGAAATGTTGCTATTCCTAAATGCTTCCATTTTCCAATTAAACCACTTGCAGTTGACTGCAAAATATCTAGCATGGATTAAATTTCATAAACTGACTTATTGCAAAGGTGGCATCCTATCACAGTACCATGCTTGAATTCACTGAGCCCTTCAGAACGACCTATTTTTTAACAAATGTTTATAAATGCAGACTGCATGGCTAGGTGCTTAATTTTATACACCTGTAGCAATGGGTCTGATTGAATATCATGTGTATATAAAATTACTATATAACATATATTGGATAAAAACTATTTTCCGGTATCTCACTCACTTGTGTTGAAGCCTGTTAGTGCGAAAACTGCATCGGGGCCCCCCCATGTGTCTCATTCCCCCGCCGTCCCACCAACCCCTCCACACATCTCATCTGCCAGCCACTGCACACGTCTCATTCTGCCCCACCAGTCCCTCCATGTTTCCTATCCACCCCCTAGCCCCCCATATTTGTCTCCCACCCCCATACATTTGTGACAGCCACACACACATAGTTACAGACACACACACACTGACAGACAGACACACAGACTGACAGACACTGACAGACACACACGCTGACTGACAGACACACAAACACACATAAACACGGTCAGACAGACACACACACTGACACACACATATACATACATATACACTGTCAGACACACTCCCACACTCTTGCACACTCTCACAATTAAATTTTTTGAGGTCCACCCAGCCACCCTACATTTAGGAGAGCTGGTGTGGGTCCTCTCCCTGGAGTCCAGTGTGGTCCTGTGCTGTAATCTGTCATTTCCTCTCTCCTGTCAAACGCTGTTTAGTATGCCGGGGCCGGAATTACGTCATATTCCGGCTCTCAGCATCACATAGGGCGCACGAGGGAGGAGAGAGGAAATTACAGATCAGCCTCCCGCCCCGTTGCTGAATGCCGCCTGCCCACTATATTCCCACCCCGTTGTAGGATCTCTTAGCAGAGTTGGCACCTGCCAACCAGGTAAGCAGGTGCCTACTCTGCCTCACTGGGTAGGAGCCAACTCGGGGGTGCCCTAACGTGGCCAGTGGGCCACCCCCTGGGCCCCTCTGTAATAGGGCTCCTCTTGGCGCCCCCACCTTCAGTAGCTCATGGTCATAGGGACAGCCAGGAGGCCAGGCCCCCTAGAGTGATGGGCCCAGTCGCAGCTGCAACCCCTGTGACCATGGTAGTTCCGCCATTGCATATAATCCAGATAATTCAGATTTACTATACTGCAGCAATAAGTCAGAACAGCAATGCAATTAGGGACATAAAACTCACCAAAATGCTTTTCACCTTTAAAATATAATCAATCTTGTGTCCTGAGGTAGTTCATAGTTCTTAATATTTTGAAATTTTACAAAATGTAACCGTTAAATAAAAGCAAATAAGGAATTTATAATAAACATACTTGTACAGTAATGGCTATGCATTGTTTCCTCTTGACTTGTATTTGAGTGAGTGGGTGAAATAGCAGAATTTTTGCAATTTGATCCAGTTATTAAAATGATTGCAGATGGTTATATTGCCTGTAGTCTCCTACTGCTTGCTCACGGTTCAGAGTTTAACCATTTGAGAGTTACCCCTATCAGAGGCACCCACTAGAGTTGCACATCATCAACATTTACTGTTAAACTGTTCAAACATGGTTAAACACTGAATCATGAGCCACACCAGTGGATTTGAGGCACGGTAACCACTTCCATGAGATGAAGTGGATATGGTTCTTGAAATATACCTTTAATCTATAGATGTTTACCAAATAGGCTGTTTTTGAGTTAATTTTGTTATTTAATTCTCAACTCCTCAACTGTTGATGGGAATAAAAATACAAAAATGCAATTATCAGAATTTTTGGTATTAAATGCTACCTGGTAAGGCACTATAAAAAGAACAAAGGGAAGAATACCAAACAATCCCCACAAATAGGGGATATATTGGATATTTCCACAAAGCACCCACCTATTATACTCTAGTGTGGGAATAACCCACTATAAGATTACTAGAAAAAAGAGACAGACGGACAAGAGTCCAGAGAGGAGGATAATAGTAAAAAAGAAGCCCTACCTTTAATAATACTAAGGAAAAAATTAAATACAAAGATGTATATACCAAATAAGTGGAAGGGGGCAGCCCAAAACAAAGAGGCTGCTATTAGTCAGTGAATTAGACTGCTAATGAGGCTACAGGGGTACTGCAGAGATGTCAGCCTACTCACAGTAAAAAAGAGGCTAGCTGGGAAAAAGGAGAGAATCCTCATAAGCAAAAAGATGGAGAAAGTCCCCCTTCCTCCCTTCCTGCAGAAATTCCCCACAGCCAACTATAAACTGAAAAGCCAGGCTGACCCTAAAATACCTCGGCATGGTGGAACATCCACTAGTGCCTACAAGAGCCCCTATCCCTTCCTCCACTAAAAATAATCACACACTTAACTAACTAAAATACGTGCATAGTGCTACCTAGTGAGTAAAGTGAAAGTAATTAAATTATATAAACAAATAGCTCTTTGAGCTCTTTGAGCTATTTGTTTATTTAATTTAATTACTTTCACTTTACTCACTAGGTAGCACTATGCACGTATTTTAGTTAGTTAAGTGTGTGATTATTTTTAGTGGAGGAAGGGATAGGGGCTCTTGTAGGCACTAGTGGATGTTCCACCATGCCGAGGTATTTTAGGGTCAGCCTGGCTTTTCAGTTTATAGTTGGCTGTGGGGAATTTCTGCAGGAAGGGAGGAAGGGGGACTTTCTCCATCTTTTTGCTTATGAGGATTCTCTCCTTTTTCCCAGCTAGCCTCTTTTTTACTGTGAGTAGGCTGACATCTCTGCAGTACCCCTGTAGCCTCATTAGCAGTCTAATTCACTGACTAATAGCAGCCTCTTTGTTTTGGGCTGCCCCCTTCCACTTATTTGGTATATACATCTTTTTATTTAATTTTTTCCTTAGTATTATTAAAGGTAGGGCTTCCTTTTTACTATTATCCTCCTCTCTGGACTCTTGTCCGTCTGTCTCTTTTTACCTGGTAAGGCAATTGCTGGCCAGTGAATATATCTCTAGAGATTGAAAGATCTCTAAAACTTCCACTAATAAAAATCTTTGGTAACAAAAAAACCCAAAACATTTGCTGAGGTGTGGTAGCTTCAGGTAATGAAAAGATATATACCAGCTTAAAACTACACCATTTCAAAATGACTTGGGCTGGTCCTTGTAATTTATAGGTCCTACAGCAGATGTCTATGTAGCTTCATTAAAAGAACACTTAAATGTTAGAAAGAAATACATTTATTTATAACATTGGAAGGTTCCTTTCCTTTTTATCCTTATGTGCAGGGCACATCGAGTCTCCTAATATAGTGGTTACGTACTGCTAATCCAGTTACAAGAAGGTCTCCTCACTACATGGCTATCTGCCTCGATGAGATCATCATGAATAATCACCTGACCAAACAAATGCTTCTCATAGAGAAGCACTGAGGGGCAAAGAGTTTGCTCATAAAACACAGTACTGCACAGATAATGCTTCTAATAGGGAAACATTGGTACCAATAACTCTCTATGTGAAGCCCACACTTTTGCCTAGAGCAAGTGCATGGGTTGCATGAAGTGACTTAGCAGAGAATTATAACCTAGATAATCTTAAGATATTGTTATCCTTTTTATGATCTTGCACCGATATGTTAGAGGAGCTGCACCCCTACGGTACTGTTATCTATCTCTACACACCATCAGGAATGAAAAAGTTGCAAGCATTCTCAAGAACCATGATGTCAATGAGTATCCTTTTCCTGACCCTGGTTACCAAGCAATGAGTGACCATTTTGTTACTGTATTCTGTGGAAGACACATATGGTTGCTTTTCATATTGCAATCTTGTAACTTAATTTTAAAAAGGGCAGCAGTAGAAGTAAATTTAATTTTAAAAATAAATTAAAAAGAAAAATGAAAGGAAAAAGTGAGCAATTAATGAGCCACTCGCCCCTCCCACTCTGAGAAAACAGATCTTTCCCATACACCCAGTCTGTAGTATGAATCACCAATTATCAGTGTGAAAAAAGGTGCCCATCTTTCCCATACACCCAGTCTGTTGTATTAATCACCATCCATCAGTGTGCAAAAAAAAGGTGCCCATCTTTCCCATACACTCAGTCTGTAGTATGATTCACCATCCATCAGTGTGCAAAAAACAGTGCCCTATCAGCTTACACCAGATATGTCTGCCAAGGTATTCACAAACATTCAAAAACAACACCATACCATGTTAGAGTACTTTTAGAAATTTAGAAGAAACATTTAAAGGCAAATTGTCATACTGCAAGACTCAGGAAGGTAAGGGGAATACAATAATATTAAGGGCATTTTAAAAGATTACAACCAGCACAATTTAAAATACTTTTGGAAATTTATAAATAAAAATGAATTTTAAGGAAATTTGCATCTGTGTAAGTAGCAAGTTTGGCCACACCACAAGATTAAGCCAGACAGATATAGCATACCATTTTCTTGTAATTCCCCTGTAATGCTACTTGCTGACCTATTGTTGTACTGTAATGTTAATGTGTTTGACTTTAAAATAAAATACTACACTGCAGACAGTACACAGTGCGCTGCATAGTACTTATCCAGTTGCATAGCACACAGTTAAATAAAAAAGGATTTTAAAATTGATACTTTAATGCAGCACACTGGACTGTGTTCACAGTATAACAATTTGCAATGCACAAGCAGTGTCACTGAAGCACAGTGCAACTGCAAATCAATTCAACTGTCTCTCTGTCACTCAAAAGAAATAAAATGAAAAAAATACTTTTATCTTCAACAATACTGTATGCTGCCTGCAGCACAAAAAGTAAAAAATGGAGGCCAATATTACCCAAACTACCAACTTTGAACGACCAGACCCGGGCCAAATCCATCCAGAGAAGACCCCAACACCTACCAATACATCATGGGGCGGAAAACTAAGAAATTAAAACCTGAAAAACCGAGGCAAGGCATGCATATCAGCGAGCTTTGGCGGCAGGCCTCAGAAGCATCGAGCTCTAAAATGGCGTCCCTCCATGGTGGCTGCTCCGATTTTTATGACGAGACGTTGGATGAAGCAGAGGGGGGCACCACACTGGCCCAGCCACAACCACCGCCAGCTCGGATGCAGCCAAAACCACATGCTACATCCCCTACAACGGTAAGCATGGAGGCAATACGGGATTTGATGGCTGATCATCCCCAGAAAATCGCGGCCGATGTAGCCTCACTTAGAGAAACCCTGCAGGGCCTGAATGGCTTATTGGGAGCGGTGGAGGGAACTACGGACACCCAGAAAGGCCAAATAATAGAGCTGCAACAAGAGGTTCGGGAACTTAGGAGGCAGCACCAGCTCAACGAACTGTAACTCGCCTCACTGGAGGATAAACGCCACCTGAAACAATTGAAGATCAGGGGCATAGCGGATAAAATACCGGACGCGGAGCTGCCTCACCTAATCAGAAGGCTACTAGCAGCGTTGCTCACCCCGAAACCAGCCAAAGCGGTAGCTATTGACGGCATCTTCCGCATACCCAAGCCTACTAGGGCCCCATCCTCAGCCACACGAGACATCATCACACAGTTCCAGACCCTGAAAGATAGATCTGCAGTACTGGCAGCCGTCAGGGATCACCTGACATACCTCTTCGAAGAGATGAGCCTCACGTTCTATCCAGACCTCTCGGGGGCTAACATGGCCTGGAGAAGAACCCTACAACAGTTTACCTCCCTCCTGAGAATGAAGCATATCAGGTACAGCTGGGGCCCAAATCATACCCTGCAGGTCACCAAGGGCGACGCCACGCACAACATACACAACATGCAAGAGGTCGAGAAAATCCTGAGACTACTGGACCTCCCCCCGAACTCACTTACCACACCGAAGCCCCCAATGAGTACCACACGCCCTCCAAACTGGGGCAACGACGAAGCTCCAGCATTTGTACCCCGACACCCAGTTGGAACACCATCTGCCACAGGCTCAACTTGAATGGAGTTTGGGACTAATGATACAACTTTTCGGGCCACTATATTATTTTATGATTCCATCCCTTAAAGATGGTTACAGTTACTTAATAATAGGGACCACAGACATCCCACTTTGACAGCAGAGAAGGTCCAAACACCATAGATAGAGGGCCCTCTGCACTAAAGCAGGACACCACAACTACTGAGAGAAGGCTGACCCCAGGTCACACACCGCCCCCCCCCCTGCCCCAGGGTTACATGGGCATCCCTAACTATACGACAGCACTGACAGACCAGAGGACATGACACTAGGGACCTAACTATCACCACCCGCCAGGCAAGCGAAGGCGGTAATAGGAGTAGGTCCCCACACTATCCTAGTTAAGCTGTAACAATTTACCTTGTTAACAGATATATTATGCCCATCTACTTTTCCTCCCCCAAGATTATGTTCAGTGTTACCACTAGGCAGACCATATACGCTAAAGCTCCAGGGTTAGACACACACGACCAGTATTTCTTATCCAAAACACAAAATCTGTGCACATTTTATAACTGCCGTGATAATGTTATACTGTTTTTGATAATGCAAGGTTTGGTCCACTGTTGTGGTGGTTCAAGCTACTTCTGTATCATCACTGCACAAAAAAAAAAAAGTAAAAAATGGAAAAGAAACATTTTGAAAAAGAAAAGCTTTTTAGAAAAATAAAAATACAGAATGATAATGATAAAAGAGAAATCAAATGAAAACAGGGAGATTTTTATTATTATTATTTTTAATTGTGTTAAGAAAAGGAGGCTATACAGAACGGACAAGATGGCAATACAATATGTCGGATTTAAACATTATGTATATCAAGCTTGAAATGAAATAACAATCAAAATATAAGATGTAAAATAAACAAAAAAAAATGTGTGATTTCCCCTCTCATTCATGCTCTAAGAAGGCAAAATAATAATAATAATCATTTGGCACTTATGTAGTTATTCTATGCATTTTCTTGGTACAGTACAACTTCAGATTAGGAGGATTAGAATGACATCAATGGCAGGACTGATCTTAGATCAAATATTCTTTATTGTGGTTTTCAAAAACATAGAAATATAGAATGTGACAGCATTCGGCCCATCTAGTCTGCCCAATTTTCTTAATATTATCTTTTGTCCTTGGCCTTATTTAGGATAGCCTTATGCCTATTCCACGCATGCTTAAACTCCTTTACGGTGTTAACCTCTACCACTTCACTTGGAAGACTATTCCATGCATCCACTACCCTCTCAGTAAAGTAATACTTCTTGATATTTTTAAACCTTTGCCCCTCTAATTTAAGACTATGACTTATTGTTGTGGTAGTTTTTCTTCTTTTAAATATAGTCTCCTCCTTTACCGTGTTGATTTCCATATGTATTTAAATGTTTCTATCATATCCCCCCTGTCTCGTCTTTCCTCCAAGCTATACATGTTAAGTTCCTTTAACATTTCCTTGTAAGTTTTATCCTGCAATCCATGAAGCAGTTTAGTAGTCCTTCTCTGAACTCTCTCTAAAATATCAATATCCTTCAGGAGATACGGTCTCCAGTACTGCATACAATACTCCAAGTGAGGTCTCACCAGTGTTCTGTACAATGGCATAAGCACTTCCCTCTTTCTACTGCTAATACCTCTTCCTATACAACCAAGTATTCTGCTAGCATTTCCTGCTACTCTATTACCTTGTCTGTCTACCTTTAAGTCATCAGAAATAATCACCCCTCAATCCCTTTCCTCAGATGTTGAGGTTAGGACTCTATCAAATATTCTGTACTCTGCCCCTGGGTTTTTACATCCAAGATGTATTATCTTGCGCTAATCCACATTAAATGTCAATTGCCACAAGTCTGACCATTTTTCTAGTTTACCTAAATCATTTGCCATTTTGCTTATCCCTCCTGGAACATCAACATCAACTGTTACATATCTTAGTATCGTCAGCAAAAAGACATACCTATACTCTCTCCTCCCGCTCTGCTTCACTCCCACCCTATTTGATATTTCCTGTCCTAATGCTTCTAATACCCCACCTCCTATAGTCTGTAAGCTCGCTTGAGCAGGGTCCTCTTCAACCTATTGTTCCTGTAAGTTTTCTTGTAATTGTCCTATTTATTGTTACTTCCCCCCTCTCATAATATTGTAAAGCACTACGGAATCTGTTGGTGCTATATAAATGGCAATAATAATAATAATAATAATAATAATAATAATAATAATAATAATAATACCTTACCATCAAGACCTTCTGCAATATCACTAATAAAAATATTAAAGAGAATGGGTCCAAGTACAGATCCCTGAGGTACCCCACTGGTGACAAGTCCATGCTTTGAATATACTCAATTGACTAAAACCATCTGTTGCCTGTCACTCAGCCACTGCCTTACCCATTCAACAATACTGGAATCCAAACTTAAATATTGCAGTTTATTGATAATCCTTCTATGAGCAACAGTGTCAAAAGCCTTACTGAAATCTAGGTAAGCAATGTCTATTGCACCACCCTGATCTATTATTTTAGTTACCCAATCAAAAATATCAATAAGATTAGTTTGGCATGATCTCCCTGAAGTAAACCCATGTTGTCTCTGATCTTAAAATCCATATGATTTTAGATGTTCAACAATCCTATAACATGGTTTCCATTACTTTCCCCACTACTGAAGTAAGGCTTACTGGCCTATAGTTGCCTGACTCCTCCCTACTACCTTTCTTGTGAATGGGCACAACATTCGCTAACTTCCAATCTTTTGGGACTACTCCTGTTAACAATGATTTGTTAAATAAATCTGTTAATGGTTTTGCTAGTACACCATTAAAGCGGCACTGTCATGCCGAATTCCGTTTTTTTTTTTAACCCCCCTCCCGCCTCAACTACATCCAATCGACCCCCTAGTCATCCCCAAATGCCCCTAAGCCCCCCAGATTACCTATTTTTTATTCTTTATTTTCTGCCCCGATCTATATTCAGGGCGCCGCCATCTTTGTGTGGGTAGGTGAAGTCCCTGTGGGACACGTCATCTACCCACACTAGATAGCCTGTGAGATTCCCGCACATGCCCAGTGAAACATCTGGACATGCGGACGGGAATTTCACCTATTCATTCATTCATCAGACAGACGAATGAATGAATAGAAAAAATCAGACGAACAAACTAACACTGTGAATCAGTGTTCGTTTGTTTGTTCGGTTTATTACAAGGAGGGAGCTACCGGCGTGCAGCTCCCTCCTTGCAATATGTAAAGACAGAAGCGGCAGGGAGCAGTGCTCCCCACCACTTCATTAGCCCCCCAGGTCCTCCCCTCACTCTATGGGGGTCAATATGACCCCCATAATAGCATAAGGGAGATTCAAATCTCCCCAATGTCCCTACTCGCTATACCGCGAGTAGGGGCATGTCCACTAAACAGTGAGCAGCCTGTGGCTGCTCACTGTAAAAAAAAAAAAAAAAAAAGGGTAATAAGGGGGGGACGGGGGACCTACTGTCCTCCCCCGCCGGCCCCCACCCCTGGACGGCGGGTGGGGGCCATAATAGTAATAAGGGGGGGGGGGGGGACCTACTGTCCTCCACCCCCCGGCCCCCACCCCTGGACGGCGGGTGGGGGCCATAATAGTAATAGGGGGGGGGGGGGGAACTACTGTCCTCCCCCCCCAGGCCCCCACCCCTGGGCGGCGGGTGGGGGCCATAATAGTAGTAGGGGGGGGGGGACCTACTGTCCTCCCCCGCCGGCCCCCACCCCTGGACGGCGGGTGGGGGCCATAATAGTAATAAGGGGGGGGGGACACCTACTGTCCTCCACCCCCCGGCGGCGGGTGGGGGCCATAACAGTAACAAGGGGGGGGGACCTACTGTCCTCCCCCCTAGCCCCCACCCCTGGGCGGCGGGTGGGGGCCATAATAGTAATAAGGGGGGGGGGACCTACTGTCCTCCACCCCCCGGCCCCCACCCCTGGGCGGCGGGTGGGGGCCATAATAGTAATGGGGGGGGGGGAACTACTGTCCTCCCCCCCCCAGGCCCCCACCCCTGGGCGGCGGGTGGGGGCCATAATAGTAGTAGGGGGGGGGGGACCTACTGTCCTCCCCCGCCGGCCCCCACCCCTGGACGGCGGGTGGGGGCCATAATAGTAATAAGGGGGGGGGGGACACCTACTGTCCTCCACCCCCCGGCCACCACCCCTGGGCGGCGGGTGGGGGCCATAACAGTAACAAGGGTGGGGACCTACTGTCCTCCCCCCCGGCCCCCACCCCTGGGCGGCGGGTGGGGGCCATAATAGTAATAAGGGGGGGGGGATCTACTGTCCTCCCCCCCCCCCGGCCCCCACCCCTGGGCGGCGGGTGGGGGCCATAACGATAATGGGGGGGGACCTACTGTCCTCCCCCCGCCCCCACCCCTGGGCGGCGGGTGGGGGCACTAAGTAAATTCCCCCCCCCCCCCCCATCAAGGTGACTAGGGGTGCCCAAGCCCCTAGTCACCCACCCCCCACCCAAATAAAAAATGCCCCTACCTACCCCCCTCACCCTAAAAAATAGTGAGGGGGGAATAAAATTGCTAACCTGTAAAGTAAAATTAAACTTACCATTCGACGTCTTCTTTTTTCTAAAATCTTCATTTTTCAGCCCCAAAAAAGGCCAAATAAAAAAACATCATAGCCGTCGAACTAAAAATAAAATAAAAAACCCGAGCGCAAAAAAAAAAACCCCGACGAAAAAGAAAAAACCCGAGCGCACAAAAAAAATAATCCATCTTCACCCATGGAGGGCTCCGCGCAGACTGAGCTCCGCAGGGCGGGGCAAGGCTTATAAAGCCTTGCCCCGCCCTGCAATTAGCCTAAGAACACTCTGATTGGTGGGTTTAAGCCAATCAGAGTGCTCTTTGTCATTTTACAAGCGTGGGAAAGTTCTTTGGAATTTTCCCACGCTTGTAAAATGACACAGAGCACTGTGATTGGATGGCTTGAAATCCATCCAATCACAGTGCTCTGTGTCATTTTACAAGCGTGGGAAAGTAAGAACTTTCCCACGCTTGTAAAATGACACAGAGCACTGTGATTGGATGGCTTGAAATCCATCCAATCACAGTGCTCTGTGTCATTTTACAAGCGTGGGAAAATTCTTTGGAACTTTCCCACGCTTGTAAAATGACACAGAGCACTGTGATTGGATGGATTTCAAGCCATCCAATCACAGTGCTCTGTGTCATTTTACAAGCGTGGGAAAGTTCCAAAGAATTTTCCCACGCTTGTAAAATGACACAGAGCACTGTGATTGGATGGCTTGAAATCCATCCAATCACAGTGCTCTGTGTCATTTTACAAGCGTGGGAAAGTTCCAAAGAATTTTCCCACGCTTGTAAAATGACACAGAGCACTGTGATTGGATGGATTTCAAGCCATCCAATCACAGTGCTCTGTGTCATTTTACAAGCGTGGGAAAGTTCCAAAGAATTTTCCCACGCTTGTAAAATGACACAGAGCACTGTGATTGGATGGATTTCAAGCCATCCAATCACAGTGCTCTGTGTCATTTTACAAGCGTGGGAAAATTCCAAAGAACTTTCCCACACTTGTAAAATGACACAGAGCACTGTGATTGGATGGATTTCAAGCCATCCAATCACAGTGCTCTGTGTCATTTTACAAGCGTGGGAAAGTTCCAAAGAATTTTCCCACGCTTGTAAAATGACACAGAGCACTGTGATTGGATGGATTTCAAGCCATCCAATCACAGTGCTCTGTGTCATTTTACAAGCGTGGGAAAATTCCAAAGAACTTTCCCACGCTTGTAAAATGACAAAGAGCACTCTGATTGGCTTAAACCCACCAATCAGAGTGTTCTTAGGCTAATTGCAGGGCGGGGCAAGGCTTTATAAGCCTTGCCCCGCCCTGCGGAGCTCAGTCTGCGCGGAGCCCTCCATGGGTGAAGATGGATTATTTTTTTGTGCGCTCGGGTTTTTTCTTTTTCGTCGGGTTTTTTTTTTTTGCGCTCGGGTTTTTTATTTTATTTTTAGTTCGACGGCTATAATGGTTTTTTATTTGGCCTTTTTTGGGGCTGAAAAATGAAGATTTTAGAAAAAAGAAGACGTCGAATGGTAAGTTTAATTTTACTTTACAGGTTAGCAATTTTATTCCCCCCTCACTATTTTTTAGGGTGAGGGGGGTAGGTAGGGGCATTTTTTATTTGGGTGGGGGGTGGGTGACTAGGGGCTTGGGCACCCCTAGTCACCTTGATGGGGGGGGGGGATTTACTTAGTGCCCCCACCCGCCGCCCAGGGGTGGGGGCCGGGGGGGGGGCAGTAGGCCCCCCCCCTTATTACTATGATGGCCCCCACCCGCCGCCCAGGGGTGGGGGCCGGGGGTGGGAGGACAGTAGGTCCCCCCCCATTACTATTATGGCCCCCACCCGCCGGCCAGTTCCAAAGAATTCCAAAGTTCCAAAGAATTTTCCCACGCTTGTAAAATGACACAGAGCACTGTGATTGGATGGCTTGAAATCCATCCAATCACAGTGCTCTGTGTCATTTTACAAGCGTGGGAAAGTTCCAAAGAATTTTCCCACGCTTGTAAAATGACACAGAGCACTGTGATTGGATGGATTTCAAGCCATCCAATCACAGTGCTCTGTGTCATTTTACAAGCGTGGGAAAGTTCCAAAGAATTTTCCCACGCTTGTAAAATGACACAGAGCACTGTGATTGGATGGATTTCAAGCCATCCAATCACAGTGCTCTGTGTCATTTTACAAGCGTGGGAAAATTCCAAAGAACTTTCCCACGCTTGTAAAATGACACAGAGCACTGTGATTGGATGGATTTCAAGCCATCCAATCACAGTGCTCTGTGTCATTTTACAAGCGTGGGAAAGTTCCAAAGAATTTTCCCACGCTTGTAAAATGACACAGAGCACTGTGATTGGATGGATTTCAAGCCATCCAATCACAGTGCTCTGTGTCATTTTACAAGCGTGGGAAAATTCCAAAGAACTTTCCCACGCTTGTAAAATGACAAAGAGCACTCTGATTGGCTTAAACCCACCAATCAGAGTGTTCTTAGGCTAATTGCAGGGCGGGGCAAGGCTTTATAAGCCTTGCCCCGCCCTGCGGAGCTCAGTCTGCGCGGAGCCCTCCATGGGTGAAGATGGATTATTTTTTTGTGCGCTCGGGTTTTTTCTTTTTCGTCGGGTTTTTTTTTTTTGCGCTCGGGTTTTTTATTTTATTTTTAGTTCGACGGCTATAATGGTTTTTTATTTGGCCTTTTTTGGGGCTGAAAAATGAAGATTTTAGAAAAAAGAAGACGTCGAATGGTAAGTTTAATTTTACTTTACAGGTTAGCAAATTTATTCCCCCCTCACTATTTTTTAGGGTGAGGGGGGTAGGTAGGGGCATTTTTTATTTGGGTGGGGGGTGGGTGACTAGGGGCTTGGGCACCCCTAGTCACCTTGATGGGGGGGGGGGATTTACTTAGTGCCCCCACCCGCCGCCCAGGGGTGGGGGCCGGGGGGGGGGCAGTAGGCCCCCCCCCTTATTACTATGATGGCCCCCACCCGCCGCCCAGGGGTGGGGGCCGGGGGTGGGAGGACAGTAGGTCCCCCCCCATTACTATTATGGCCCCCACCCGCCGGCCAGGGGTGGGGGCCGGGGGGGAGGACAGTAGGTCCCCCCCCCCTACTACTATTATGGCCCCCACCCGCCGCCCAGGGGTGGGGGCCTGGGGGGGGGAGGACAGTAGGTCCCCCCCCCCCTATTACTATTATGGCCCCCACCCGCCGCCCAGGGGTGGGGGCCGGGGGTGGGAGGACAGTAGGTCCCCCCCCCCTACTACTATTATGGCCCCCACCCGCCGCCCAGGGGTGGGGGCCGGGGGGGGAGGACAGTAGGTCCCCCCCCTCTTATTACCATTATGGCCCCCACCCGCCGGCCCGTGGTGGGGGCCGGGGGGAGGACAGTAGGTCCCCCCCCCCCTACTACTATTATGGCCCCCACCCGCCGCCCAGGGGTGGGGGCCGGGGGGGAGGACAGTAGGTCCCCCCCCCTCTTATTACCATTATGGCCCCCACCCGCCGGCCAGGGGTGGGGGCCGGGGGGGAGGACAGTAGGTCCCCCCCCCCTACTACTATTATGGCCCCCACCCGCCGCCCAGGGGTGGGGGCCGGGGGGGAGGACAGTAGGTCCCCCCCCCCTTTATTAACATTATGGCCCCCACCCGCCGGCCAGGGGTGGGGGCCGGGGGGGAGGACAGTAGGTCCCCCCCCCCCTACTACTATTATGGCCCCCACCCGCCGCCCAGGGGTGGGGGCCGGGGGGGAGGACAGTAGGTCCCCCCCCCCTTTATTAACATTATGGCCCCCACCCGCCGGCCAGGGGTGGGGGCCGGGGGGGAGGACAGTAGGTCCCCCCCCCCTACTACTATTATGGCCCCCACCCGCCGCCCAGGGGTGGGGGCCGGGGGGGAGGACAGTAGGTCCCCCCCCCCTTTATTAACATTATGGCCCCCACCCGCCGCCCAGGGGTGGGGGCCGGGGGGGGAGGACAGTAGGTCCCCCCCCTCATTATCTTTATGGCCCCCACCCACCGCTCAGGGGTGGGGGCCGGGGGTGGGGGACAATAGGTCTCCCTCCCTTATTTTACTTAACGGCCCCCACCCGTCATTTAGGGGTGGGGGGCAATATTTTTTTTTTTTTTTCTACAGTGAGCAGCCACAGGCTGCTCACTGCTTACTAGACATGCCCCTACTCGCGGTATAGCGAGTAGGGGCATATTATTTACTAATACTAAGTAATCTTTACTTAGTATTAGTACATTTGGCTTCAAGACCAATTCAGGTCTTTCAGCCTTTTAGTAGATAGCTCCCTGATACCGTGGGAATTAGGGAGTTATCTACTAAGCGGCTGCAAGATGCAGCCACAGCAATGAATAGGATCGGAGTTTCATTCATTTGAATGAAATTCCGATCCGAACAAAGTACCGAATTGCATCCTAACACCAATGGAGAAACTCTTCTCATTCTGTTAGGATGCAATTCGGCAGTTTTGCCGGCGTTCTGTCTAAGTGACAGGACTTTCGGCAATACTGACAGGAAGCATTGTGGGAACTGGGAGGAAAGCTAGGGATCATGGGAAAATTGCTCTGACCAGCGGAAATGAAGCACACTTTGCTCCTCCGCTGGTCAGAGCTGGTCAAGCGGAGGAATCCTCCATAAGACAGAGTCCCTACTTTGTCTTATGATTTTAAAGAAAACTAAAGAAGAATGGAAGAAATGAATAACAGATCCCGAGAGAGGGGGAGAAGAGGAAGAGATTGAGGAAAGGTAAGTTCGGCATGACAGTGCCGCTTTAAGCTCTTTTAATAACTTTGGGTATATTCCATCAGGTCCCATTGACGTATCTGTGATTACTTTTGACAGTTGAAATAGAACCCCTTCCTCTGTAAACCCACATGTAACAAATTAGTAATTTGTCCTTTTTCCTAACTGAGGTCCCTTTCCTTCAATTTCATCTATAAATACTGAACAAAAATATTAATTGAGGCAGTCAGCTAGACCTTTATCATCTTCTACATACCTTCCTTCTTTTGTTTTTCATAAACTAATCCTTGTTTTACTTTCCTTTTCTCATTTATGTATCTAAAAATAGTTTTGTCCCCTTTTTTTACTGACTGTGCTCTTTTCCCTTCCGTGTGTGATTTGGAAGCTCTTATAACTTGTTTAGCCTCTTTCTGCCTAATCTTATAGATCATTCTGTCTTACTCATTCTGGGTTTTTAATAATTACTAAATGCTAACTTTTTGTTTTTTACTATTTTGGCCACATCTGCGGAGTATTACAATTTTTCGTTTACTGAAAAGGCTAATGCAATTTTCTGTTGCCTCCAGCAGTGTAACTTTTAAATAATCCCATTTCTCCTGGACTCCATTTAAATTGATCCAGTCTGATAATGACTCCTTTACACATATTCTAATTTTAGAATAGTCTGTTTTTCTAAAGTCTAAAACTTTTGTTTTTGTGTGGTGTGAATCACTCACTGTTCTTATGTTAACCCCTTCAGGACGCAGGACGGTTCAGGACCGTCCTCGGCATTTTTGCGTTGCCGACCGAGGACGGTCCTGAACCGTCCTAACGGAAAACGGGCGGCAGGAGCGATCGGCGAAAACTTCCGCCGAAATCACGCTGTTACTATCTGCCTGGCATCCCAGGCAGATAGTAACAGCCAATTTCGGCATGTGAGCGATCCGCGATCGCTCACAATTGGCTGGTGTCAAAGTGGGTGTTACAAACACTCACTTTGACACTGATCTCTGCCTCTCTCCCCTCTGTAGCGTTTTGTGAGGCGAGAGAGACAGAGATCGTGATATATTGTTGCAGCAGTTGTTCCAGAGTTGTCAAAAGTATCTGTAGTAAAAAAAAAAATCCCTTTTTAACCCCTTCCCTGCCAGATCTGTTACAGACAGTGCATTGGTACTGTCTGTATTTTTTTTTTGCCCTTAAGGGTTAACTTTATTTTAAAGATCTGTGTCTTAGATTGTCTTAGACTGTCTTAGACTGTCTTAGACTGTCGTAGTCTGTCGTAGTCTGTCGTAGTCTGTCGTAGTCTGTCGTAGTCAGTCAGCTTCCTTCCCCCAAATCTCCATTAGATTTTTGTAACAGGAGTTAGTTTAGGGATTACTGTTTTAGTCTGTTTTAGTCTGTTTTTGTGTTAAAAAAAAAAAAAAAAAAAAAATATATATATATATAAAAAAAAAATATAAAAAAAAAATTGTGTTTAGTATTTTGTTAGTTTAGTCTGTTAGTGTGAAACATGCAGCGCATGTACAGCTTGGAGGAGGCATATGCCTTCTTGGCGTCAGACTCTGACGCCACTGACACTGCGTCCGATTTTGACCCAGGTCAGTTTAGCAGCACATCTAGTGACATGTCGTCATCTGTGTGTGAGCCAGCTGCTAAAAGAAGCTGTGCTCCCCCTGCTACGCCAAATGTGGAGGAGGACTGGGTACCTCCACAGTCAGCTGAGCCCAACATCCCCCCTTTTAGTGCCAACGCAGGCATTAATGTGAATGTGGTTGACTTCTCCCCTACACAATATATGGAGCTATTTTTAGGGGATACCATCTGGGAGGAGATTGTTTCCCAGACTAATTTATACGCTAGTCAATTTATTGAGACGAATCCAGGTAGCTATACAGTCAGGGAGCATGCTTGGCACCCCACAGATGTCCCTGAACTTAAAAAATTCTGGGCGCTTACCATGCTCATGGGGATAATAAAGAAGCCATCAATCCGTTCCTACTGGAGCAACAACCCAATTTGTTCGACTCCTATATTCTCCCAAACAATGCCTAGACCAAGATATGAGCTGCTGCTGAGATACTTACATTTCAACGACAACACGCTCTGTCACCCCAGAGATCACCCCCAATATGATAGGCTTCATAAAATTCGCCCTCTGGTAGACCATCTTCAGAACAGATTTTCTGAAGTTTATACCCCCCAACAAAATTTATCTATTGATGAGTCCCTAATGAAATATAAAGGGAGATTAGGGTTCAAACAGTATATCCCCTCAAAGCGGTCTAGGTATGGCATTAAAGTATACAAACTGTGCGAGAGCGAAAGTGGCTACACATTTGCCTTTCGTATATATGAGGGGAAAGATGCTCAACTGAACCCTCCTGGCTGTCCTGACTCTCTGGGGACAAGTGGGAAACTGGTTTGGGACCTACTGTTCCCCTTGTTCAATAAGGGTTACCACCTTTATGTGGACAACTTTTACAGCAGTGTCCACTTGTTTAAAATTCTTTATAGTTTGCAGACACTGGCCTGCGGCACTGTAAGAAGAAATGCCAGGGATTTCCCCAGACCGCTCATAGAGGCCAAATTAAAAAAAGGTGAATGCAAATTCCTGCGCAAAGCTGAACTGCTTGCGCTAAAATTTAAGGACAGGAAGGATGTGCACATGCTGACAACCATACATAACGAAGGCATGTCAGACGTCACTGTCCGAGGCAGGGTGCAGACAAAACCGGTTTGCATCCGGGCTTATAACAGGCACATGGGGGGTGTTGATTTGGCTGATCAGCTAATGCAGCCTTATCTTATCTTAAGAAAGACAAAAGCCTGGTATAAAAAGGTGGCTATTTACCTGTTGCAAGTAGCAACACATAATTCATTTTTACTCTTTAAAAAAATGAATCCAGGAAGAACCACCTTTCTCCAATTTCAGCTCAAGCTGATTTCCACAATAATTTATGGAGATGGTCAAGTACCAACAACGGTGCAAGAGGAGCCCAGGCATTTTATTTTTAAGATACCGCCAACACCAAAAAAAAGAAATCCCCAGAAACGTTGCCGGGTCTGTTATAAAAAAGGGAAAAGGACAGACACCCCTTTTCACTGTCCCGATTGCCCTACCAAACCTGGACTGTGTATCGGAGCATGTTTTAAGGTCTACCACACAGAAAATAAATTTTTATAATACTTGTTCCTGATTTTTTTATTTTTTTTATTTTGAAAGTGGCAAATTTCTGTTAGTCAGTATCCTTCCCCCAAATCTCCAGTTAGATTCTTTTTGCAGGAGTTAGCTTACAGATTGCTGCTAACGGAAGTTTTAGTCTCATTTAGTTTGTTTTTATCAGTTTTAGTCTGTTTTTAGTATAAAAAAAAAATTGTGTGTTAGTAACTCTGTGTTAGTCAGACTCTGACGCCACTGACACTGCGTCCGATTTTGACCCAGGTCCTTTATGTGGACAACTTTTATAGCATTGTCCGTTTGTTTCAAACTCTTTAGGGTTTCTAGATACTGGCCTGTGGCATTGTGAGAAGATATGCCAAGGATTTTCCCAGACCTTTTATAGAGGCCAAATAAAAAAAAAAAGTGAATGTAAAGGTCTGCACAAAGCTAAAGTGCTTGCAATAAAATTTAAGGACAGGAAGGATGTTAATATACTAACCACCATCCATGACGAAAGCATGTCAGACGTCACTGTCCGAGGCAGAGTACAGACCAAACCTGTTTGCATCAGGGCTTATAAAATGCACATGGGGGTGTTTATTTGGCTGATTAGCTGACGCAGCCATATCTTATCTTAAGAAAGACAAAAACCTGGTATAAGTGGCTATCTACCTGATGCAAGTAGCGACACATAATTCATTTTTACTCTTTAAAAAAATAAATCCAGAAAGAAACACCTTTCTCCAATTTCAGTTCAAGCTGATTTCCACAATAATTTATGGAGATGGTTGGAGAAGTTTGAACAACGGTGCCAGAGGAGTCCAGACATTTTATTTTTAAGATACCGCCAACTGCAAAAAAACACAAATCCCCTGAAATGTTGCTGGGTCTGTTATAAAAAAGGGAAAACGACAGACACCCCTTTGCACTGTTTTTTTTTTCTTTTGAAAGCAGCACATTATAGTTAGTCAGTTTCCTTCCCCCAAATCTCCACTTAGATTCTTTTTGCAGGAGTTAGTTTAGAGAATGCTGCTAAAGGTGCATTTGATACCTGCACATTTGGTTAAAAAAGTTTTATGGTAGTAACATATAACTGGCTGGCCAAAACCAGATGACGTGTGCATAAAAAGCAGAATTCAAAAATTACCACCATGCACGTTCTCTGAAATTTGTTTAGCACAATGGTTGGGGGAAGGATGTGAAAACACCTCATATACAATACCCTGGAATGTCTACTTTATAAAAATATTAACTTTCATGATGTTAACATTAACTGGGGGATGCAAAAATATGCCAAACTGAAGATAGGCCAAGCATACCTATATATGAAGTTGAAAAACTGATATGTACAAGTCTCGATTGTGGCCTTTTAGCCCCCAAACAACCCAGCAAACCTATGCATGGGTGATATCACTGTACTCAGGAGATGTTGCTGAACACATATTGGGGTGTTGTTTGGCAGTGATACATAACAGGACCTGTTAATTCATGCCTAAAGTACAATGTATGTGTCAAAGAACACGAAGAAAATTACTACCCAAAAGTTTGCCAAAGGCTGGTGGTAGAATTATTGCATGAAAAGTATTAAACTACCACCATTCAAAATACCCTGAGTTGTCTACTTTTCAAAAATATATGGTTTGATGGGGGTAAAATAAATTGGCCCAAATAGGACAGGGGCTCCGGTTTACTACATGTCAAAATTCCAAGTTGGAAAATGGATATGCGCACCTGCCAGATTGGGCCTTTTAGCCCCCAAACAATCTGACAAGCCTATGCATGGGTGGTATCACTGTACTCGGGAGATGTTGCTGAACACATATTGGCGTGTTGTTTGGCAGTGACACATAACACGATCTGTTAATTCATGCCTAAAGTACAATGTGTGTGAAAAAAACCACACCAAAAAGGACTACCTAAATGTTTGAAAAGGTCTGGTGGTCGAATTAGTGCATGGAAAGTGTTAAAAAAACACCATTTGAAATACCCTAGGGTGTCTACTTCCCAAAAATATATGGTTTGGTGGGGGTAAAATACATTGGCCGGCTTTACAAATGTCCCAAATAGGACATGTGCGCAGGTTGACTACTTGTCAAAATTCCAAGTTGAAAAATGGATATGCGCACCTGCCAGATTGGGCCTTTTAGCCCCCAAACAATCTGACAAGCCTATGCATGGGTGGTATCACTGTACTCGGGAGATGTTGCTGAACACATATTGGCGTGTTGTTTGGCAGTGACACATAACACGATCTGTTAATACATGCCGAAAGTACAATGTGTGTGAAAAAGAACACACAAAAAAGGACTACCTAAATGTTTGAAAAAGTCTGGTGGTCGAATTAGTGCATGGAAAGTGTTAAAAAACCACCATTTGAAATACCCTAGGGTGTCTACTTTCCAAAAATATATGGTTTAGTGGGGGTAAAATACATTGGCCGGCTTTACAAATGTCCCAAATAGGACATGTGCGCAGGTTGACTACTTGTCAAAATTCTAAGTTGATAAATGGATATGCACACCTGCCAGATTGGGCCTTTTAGCCCCCAAACAATCTGACATGCCTATGCATGGGTGGTATCACTGTACTCGGGAGATGTTGCTGAACACATATTGGCGTGTTGTTTGGCAGTGACACATAACACGATCTGTTAATTCATGCCTAAAGTACAATGTGTGTGAAAAAGAACACACAAAAAAGGACTACCTAAATGTTTGAAAAAGTCTGGTGGTCGAATTAGTGCATGGAAAGTGTTAAAAAAACCACCATTTGAAATACCCTAGGGTGTCTACTTTCCAAAAATATATGGTTTAGTGGGGGTAAAATACATTGGCCGGCTTTACAAATGTCCCAAATAGGACATGTGCGCAGGTTGACTACTTGTCAAAATTCTAAGTTGATAAATGGATATGCACACCTGCCAGATTGGGCCTTTTAGCCCCCAAACAATCTGACATGCCTATGCATGGGTGGTATCACTGTACTCGGGAGATGTTGCTGAACACATATTGGCGTGTTGTTTGGCAGTGACACATAACACGATCTGTTAATTCATGCCTAAAGTACAATGTGTGTGAAAAAAACCACACCAAAAAGGACTACCTAAATGTTTGAAAAGGTCTGGTGGTCGAATTAGTGCATGGAAAGTGTTAAAAAAACACCATTTGAAATACCCTAGGGTGTCTACTTCCCAAAAATATATGGTTTGGTGGGGGTAAAATACATTGGCCGGCTTTACAAATGTCCCAAATAGGACATGTGCGCAGGTTGACTACTTGTCAAAATTCCAAGTTGAAAAATGGATATGCGCACCTGCCAGATTGGGCCTTTTAGCCCCCAAACAATCTGACAAGCCTATGCATGGGTGGTATCACTGTACTCGGGAGATGTTGCTGAACACATATTGGCGTGTTGTTTGGCAGTGACACATAACACGATCTGTTAATTCATGCCGAAAGTACAATGTGTGTGAAAAAAAACACACAAAAAAGGACTACCTAAATGTTTGAAAAAGTCTGGTGGTCGAATTAGTGCATGGAAAGTGTTAAAAAACCACCATTTGAAATACCCTAGGGTGTCTACTTTCCAAAAATATATGGTTTAGTGGGGGTAAAATACATTGGCCGGCTTAACAAATGTCCCAAATAGGACATGTGCGCAGGTTGACTACTTGTCAAAATTCTAAGTTGATAAATGGATATGCGCACCTGCCAGATGGGGCCTTTTAGCCCCCAAACAATCTGACTAGCCTATGCATGGGTGGTATCACTGTACTCAGGAGATGTTGCTGAACACATATTGGCGTGTTGTTTGGCAGTGACACATAACACGATCTGTTAATTCATGCCTAAAGTACAATGTGTGTGAAAAAAAACACACAAAAAAGGACTACCTAAATGTTTGACAAAGTCTGGTGTTAGAATTAGTGCATGGAAAGTGTTAAAAAACCACCATTTGAAATACCCTAGGGTGTCTACTTCCCAAAAATATATGGTTTGGTGGGGGTAAAATACATTGGCCGGCTTTACAAATGTCCCAAATAGGACATGTGCGCAGGTTGACTACTTGTCAAAATTCCAAGTTGAAAAATGGATATGCGCACCTGCCAGATTGGGCCTTTTAGCCCCCAAACAATCTGACAAGCCTATGCATGGGTGGTATCACTGTACTCGGGAGATGTTGCTGAACACATATTGGCGTGTTGTTTGGCAGTGACACATAACACGATCTGTTAATTCATGCCGAAAGTACAATGTGTGTGAAAAAAAACACACAAAAAAGGACTACCTAAATGTTTGAAAAAGTCTGGTGGTCGAATTAGTGCATGGAAAGTGTTAAAAAACCACCATTTGAAATACCCTAGGGTGTCTACTTTCCAAAAATATATGGTTTAGTGGGGGTAAAATACATTGGCCGGCTTTACAAATGTCCCAAATAGGACATGTGCGCAGGTTGACTACTTGTCAAAATTCTAAGTTGATAAATGGATATGCGCACCTGCCAGATTGGGCCTTTTAGCCCCCAAACAATCTGACAAGCCTATGCATGGGTGGTATCACTGTACTCAGGAGATGTTGCTGAACACATATTGGCGTGTTGTTTGGCAGTGACACATAACACGATCTGTTAATTCATGCCTAATGTACAATGTGTGTGAAAAAAAACACACAAAAAAGGACTACCTAAATGTTTGACAAAGTCTGGTGTTAGAATTAGTGCATGGAAAGTGTTAAAAAACCACCATTTGAAATACCCTAGGGTGTCTACTTTCCAAAAATATATGGTTTGGTGGGGGTAAAATACATTGGCCGGCTTTACAAATGTCCCAAATAGGACATGTGCGCAGGTTCACTACATGTCAAAATTCCAAGTTGGAAAATGGATATGCGCACCTACCAAATTAGGCCTTTTAGCCCCCAAACAACTCAACAAGCCTATGCATGGGTGATATCACTGTACTCGGGAGATGTTGCTGAACACATATTGGCGTGTTGTTTGGCAGTGACACATAACACGATCTGTTAATTCATGCCGAAAGTACAATGTGTGTGAAAAAAAACACACAAAAAAGGACTACCTAAATGTTTGAAAAAGTCTGGTGGTCGAATTAGTGCATGGAAAGTGTTAAAAAACCACCATTTGAAATACCCTAGGGTGTCTACTTTCCAAAAATATATGGTTTGGTGGGGGTAAAATACATTGGCCGGCTTTACAAATGTCCCAAATAGGACATGTGCGCAGGTTCACTACATGTCAAAATTCCAAGTTGGAAAATGGATATGCGCACCTACCAAATTGGGCCTTTTAGCCCCCAAACAACTCAACAAGCCTATGCATGGGTGGTATCACTGTACTCGGGAGATGTTGCTGAACACATATTAGTGTGTTTTTTGGCAGCAAGACATAACAGGATCTGTAAGTTTATACCTGAATTGCAATGTATGTGAAAAAAAAAAAAAAAAAAAATACCTATGTGAAGTTTGGCATAGACTGGTGGTAAAATGGATGCATAGAAAGTGTCAAAATATACTTAGATAAATACCCTGGGTTGTCTACTTTAAAAAATATATATACATGTGGAGTGTTTTCCAGAGATTTATGACAGATAATAGTGTTACAATGTCACGAGTGATACATTTTTAAAATGTATGTTTTGAAACCGCCATATCCTACTTGTACTTATAGCCCTATAACTTGCAAAAAAAAGCAAAAAATCATGTAAACACTGGGTATTTTTAAACTCAGGACAACATTTTGAATCTATTTAGCAGTTTTTTTCATTCGTTTTTGTAGATGAGTAAAAGATTTTCCAAGTAAAAGTCAAAAAACACGTTTTTTTTTCAATTTTTTATCATATTTTTTCATTTTTTTTAAATTAAATTACATGAGATTATATAAATAATGGTATGTAAAGAAAGCCCCTTTTGTCCTGAAAAAAACAATATATAATTTGTATGGGAACAGTAAATGAGAGAGCGGAAAATTACAGCTAAACACAAACACCACAAAAGTGTCAAAAAGATGCCTGTCGCAAATGTACAACATCGCAAAAAAAGTCCAGTCCTTAAGGGGTTAAACCACACTGACTGGTGATCACTGGATCCCAAACTTTCACCTACAGTAATATCTGATATCAAATCTCCATTTGTTAACACTAAATCTAGTATGGCCTATTTAAAAAAAATATGAGACTGTATACATAAACAGAAATTGAGAGCACTCCATTTTGTTAAAGTGAAAAATAATGTGTATTAGGCAAACAAAAACATCAATATTTCAAACTTGCTGGGTCTTTATCAAGATTAAAGATTCAACATAGTGAAAACTTAGATATTTTTTTTTTTTTTGCTAATACACTTTATATTTTTACATGAAATCCAGTGAGTCTTTCTATATAAGGTCTGTTCATGAAAAGTCCAGCCATTATTAATATAGCGAGAATGGTGTGTGCAACATGGATGTAACCTGGCAGCTAAGGAGAGTGGACTGGAATGTGTATGTGTGAACAATGATGACTTCACAGTACTAGTCAGTGGGGGTGCTAGACACTGTTAAGTAAGCATGTGAACTGTGTGGCCATTGCATTCAAAATAACTGAGCGAGTAGAGAAACTAATCTACATAACATTTTTGTGTTAAACTTGAACATTCCTCCGCGGAAACTATTCGGATGATTCGTGAATGAATCAATGAGTGCAATGCAAATAAAAGTGTGGCGCAAACGCTTCAAATATGGTCAACAATCTGTTGAAAGATTTGGCACCCAGCAACCTCTGGCTTTACCAAAACGAAAACCACCTTTGATAAAGAAGAGATTTCAGACCATCGATTAGATAAATAAGAGTGTACTTAGTTTTTCACAAATGGCTTCTCCATTTTGACTTTATTTTTGTTAAATAAATCGTGACCCGGTATAATAGGTCAGGTATTGTTGTTCATCTGAGGTTGTATTTACCTAATTTTAGAACTTGCTAAGGCACAGTTGATTGTTAATATGTATGTGAAAACATTTTAATTTATTTTTTTTGTTAAAAACTATTTACCACACAAATAAATATCACACAATGCATCTTGAATATGTAGGGATGTATTTCTCTGAATTGTCACAGTGGGGAAATTCTAAAGCCAATCGATTGGTGTCAGATCCATGAGAAGTAGATAGAAAAGAAACCTTCTATTCTTTGAATTCCTCAATCACCTTTATATAGCTTACCCTAGTTCTGCATCTTAAAGATAAAGTAATGATGTCCAGGACTTGATCCAATAAAAAGGGATGTGTTAACAGCTTACCAGGGTCTCAATCCACTTCAGCTGCGGAAGCTTGAGCAAAAGATCGCTGGTTCCCTGAAAGCAGTCCACAGTCAAGCCCAATGGGATCTTGGTTCCCTTGACTTACTGTTGGATCAAGGAACACCAGGGTCTGGAGGTCCCTACTGGGTAAATGAGAACTAAACTTAGTACCTTGTCCTTGTGGATCTTCTCAGGTACTTTCATCAGGAGAGATGGAGAGGGAAAAGTATAAACAACTGGAACATCTGTCCATTGGAAAGACAGTGCATCCATTTTCCAAGCTCCCAAATCCTGAAGACAAACCTGGGAGTTTGTGCAGATGTTTTGGATGCAAACAGGTCTACTTGTCTCTGGCCAAAATTGCTTTCTATCCGTTTGAATAGAGCCATCTTTAATTGAACCGTTGCCAGAGATAAACTGTGGCAAGACAGAGAATCTTGCCTCTCCCAGAACGTATTCTGCTAAAATCTGAACTTTGTTTGCTAAAGCCCAAGACCAAAGATCTAGAGTTTCAAAACAAAGACCTCTGGATCTTGTGCCCCCTCTGTGGTTTATATAAGCCACCGCTGTCCTGTTGTCCGATTTAACTTTTACCAACACTGGTAACTGGTTTAAAGGAAGTAGGCCATGGAGAGCTAATTTTATTGCTATTAACTCCAAGATGTTTATATGAAGGAGTCTCTCTTGCTCTGACCAATTTCCTCTTATCGCGTTTGGGATGTAAACGCACCCCAACCGTGATTTGGGGCATCTGACGTCAGAGTAACTGCAAACGGCTGCTCTAACAGGGAACAAGGAAGAGCGATTCCTAACCCCAGAATAGACTTCAACTCTTCTCTGACCTTCTTGGGGAGAAATTATTTTGATTCCCAAAAGGCAACACTGTCTTAACTGATTCCTTAAAAACAGCTGACTTCTTCTGCAAAGTAAAGGGGAATCGTCATAGGCTGGTGTTAAAGCTAATAATTTCACAATAATCTTTGCCAGATCTTTCAAGGACCAACTCTGGTGTAAGTATCAATATGTTTTCTCATTTGTCCTGAAGGCATCCCTAGTGACATAGTCCTTTGTGTTTAGTGCAAAACCCAGAAATGCTTTGAGTGGAAATTAGGACTGATTTCTGTAAATTCACTGCGGGATCTAAATGCATTAGCAGGATGTCGTCTAGATAGTACAGACACATACAACCTCTTAGTCTGATATGGACTATAACTGATTTAATTATTCTGGAGAATGTGTATGGTGCATTGGATGGACCAAACACCATAACAATCCACTGGCAAACATTTCTTTTCCACAGAGACCTGAGGAAACTGTTTCTTTGCTATAGGGACTGAATGGAAGGAATCTAACTTTATGCAGAATTTTTTTTTTTACAAAAAACAATAAGTGTCTGTACTAAGCCTGCAAGATTTGATAAATCCTCCATCCTGAACCTTTTTTTCTTTCTGAAAGCGTTCAGAGATCTCACATTGAGAACCAGTCTGAAGGTACCGACTGTTTTTTGGATAAAGAACTGACTCATCCTGTGATAGACATGTCTCTATCTTTCCTTAATTTAATGATAGAGAAAGGGAGGCATCTAGCACTGGGTTCACTTCTCTGCTGAGTGGAAACCTCTGAACTAGGAACCTTCAAAGGGGGAATTGTAAACCCATTTGAAAAATATTTACAACCCATTTGTCTGAAGAAATATTCTTCCAAATTAGTGGCATGTAAGGAGGCACACTTATCTGAATGCATAGGTTTTCTCTTGGAAGCTTGACCATCTCTGGTAAGAGCTCCATTACACAACCAGGGAGCTTGTGTTTTCGTCTGTAGTGGCAGTACTGGGCCGGGTGAGATACTTCTCAGGACGCTACTGCAGTCCAATAGGGGCGACACCCTATCAGAAAGGGGTTCTTGTAGCCAGGAGATAACTTTTTGAGCTCTGAAAAGGATCTCCTTGCCTTATAATGGCTTTAAACCTCCTGAATAAACAAGGGACCAAAAAGGTAAGAATCCTTCAAATTTTGGAACTTATTTGATTTAGGGGCTAGATCAGACATTCCTGCTGCATGAAGCCAGCAGGTTCTGCAAATTTTTGAGATGTAAAAAAAGGACTGGCTGTTGGATGATTTTAATAAAGCCATCTTAGATGTCAACAAAGATGAAGCAGAGAGCATTGCCTTATTTTTCTACTTTATCCAGCATCAGTAATAGTGGCCCATGGCATTAGCAATTGTAAACTGTATATCAAGAAAGGTGTGGTCTGTGGGATCTGTAGATACACTGCTCCCTGTGATAGATAACAGAGCAGGATCTACCTCGGGAGCCATTAAAGCTTGGATGTCCAGGAAACTGATGTGGTTCCTGAGGAGAAGATCATCCCCCTTAACTAAGGGGAATCTAAAGGCTTGTTTAGAAAAATCTCTAACCTCAGAATTGTGCTCCATGGTCCATCTGGAGTGAAATAATTTAGATGGGAGAGCCTATTCCTCTTTTAGGAACACTATTCCTCTTTTAGGATCCTGTCACTTTATTTTGTGCTTACTCAAACGAGCATGAGGTGAAGGTGGAACAGAACAATGATCCTCAGAAAAGGAACTAGCAAAATAGAATTTTTCTTATTTTTATTTTTTTTATCCTTTCCTTATTCTTATAATAGACGATGAAGAGGATAGATTCCTGGCAAGGAAAGCTCTCTTATGGAGCTTTCTAACATTGATAGGGCTGCCGATAGGAGAGGCATCCACCATATCTGTGGCAGGCACTGATATGGAGTCTTCCATCAACTATGCCATTTTAAAAATCTGAGGTAATCAGGATTCCTGCGCTCAGCACGACTCTCCTGATTACCTGATTAGCTGAAATGCTGTTGCTGTGCAGGAGCACAGAGCAAGCAATTTTCAGCTTTGGTTTTTAAGTCCAGGAGCTAGGTGGTTATACCTCCTGGAGGACAAAAATATAAAACATGATTGCCTTGGGGAACCCACAGCCTCTCACCTTGACATGTTAAACTAATTTCTTTGGGTTTCTTGGAGAGATGCCTTTTCTCAGCCTTCTGGTTTATCTCTTGTTCTCATCTCCTACTCACTTTAATTTTAATTTTACTTCTTTCTTTACCTAATTTTTCTTTGTATTCTTTCTCCAATTCTTCATTCTCTCCCTCTTGCTGGAACGTTTCTGCTACTTATCATTGATCCCCTTCTGTAACGAGTAGTTTAGTTTAGTTTTAATTACAAAAAAGGCAAAAACAGCTAGGTTTGATGCAAAATTAATGAATGATAGATAGACAGACAGACATCTGGTGGATCCATGTAATCAACGATGAACCAGGACAGTCATTTTTCTTTGATTTCCCTCGATCATCATTTCTCACACGGGCTGAATTTATCAGGCTTGTTTTTCAGAAACAAGTAAATATTGTGTTTAACCCCTTAAGGACACATGACATGTGTGACATGTCATGATTCCATTTTATTCCAGAAGTTTGGTCCTTAAAGGGTTAAACTGAATGCAATGTAGCAAGGCCATTAAGCTGACTGTACGTTGTTAATATTTAGAGCACATTGATAGACAGAATAGCAGATACTTTCATTGCACAAGAAAACACATACTCATATAAAACAGGTAGGATCACAAAAGCCTTATTCAACCATTATGAGCATAATGGCATGGCCATATTTAACAGTGTTCTAGCAATTCTTAGTGCCAGGGTTATTCCTTTTACTATAAGTATTGATCTTGAATTCTCAATGTAGAACTAATTTATACTCTATAAATGCAACTCTACATTACTCTACATTAGATGGTAACCCCCATTAACCAATATATAGAATTCTGAGAAACGGAGATCAACAGAATAAAGAAATTCTAAGAGTTGCAGTTTGTAACGTGTTTTATATGTCCTATTTTTTTTTTACAAAATAGAAAAGCAAAGAAAATTTAAAAGCATTTCATGTGGTGATCAGGGTGTACAGACTCAGTTGCAAGGATATGCTAATAATTACACACATGTTCAAAACATTCACTTAAATGCAATTATCTCTGTATATATGACAATACAGAGTGCTTATTCACTAGAAGGGTTATTCACTAAACACCCAATCTTCTCTGGATGGACAAAATCTGACTAAATTCTGACTGCAATGGCAAGTCTCATATTTACTAAAGCTAAATCCAATCAGAATTTGGTTGGACAAAGCGAATCTGCAGCAATGGCCCAGATGCATTTTAATCTCTCCCCTTAATCCCAATTCATTGGTGGGGGGTAGAGGCCCTAATTATAATATGCAGGAGGGGGAGTAGTATGCCCCCCCCCCCCAGGCCTCCACCCATGGGTGGCATATGGGGGCTCTAAATAATTAAATAATGGGGGGTTTGCATACCATTGTCTGTGCAAAAGTTATATCTAAGCTGTCCTAAGAAGATTCTTAATGAAAAACTCCCTAACTGCTACATCCTACTACAGTGATAATGCCAGGAATGGCATGGTGCCCTCTTACAGTAGTCAAACAATTTATGAATGGTTTGGCTTTTTAACTGGGGCCTGCCTCTTCTGCAGCTGTAAGTTGTGCCATTGAGCTAACTTGGATGTTGGTAAACAGTTTGACTACTTATTTCTTAAAAGGACACTGTAGGGACCCAGACTACTTCCGCTCATAAGTGCCCAGAAGTGGTCTGGGTGCTGTGTCCCTTTTGCACTTAGTGTTGCAATGTAAAACATTGCAGTTCCAGAGAACTAAATCTTTAAATCTTTAAATTTAAATCTGTTTAGTTTGGAAAAAAAGGCGCCTGAGAGGGGATATGATAACAAACCTTTATCTGGAAATCTATTCATAAACAGCTTGTTCCGCTATTTTTGGTGTGATTTAAAATGAACTGCAATACCGGTGCCGGCCAGTAGGCGCTGTGTATGGAGAGAGACAGGGATAGGAAGCTGCATCTATCCCTGCTTCTCTCTGCTGAGCCAAAGCCCAAAAAAACACAGATCTTGTGTGCCAACTTGTGCCCCATATCCCTGCTTAATGCAGATATTAAGCCCTATGCAAAATTGCTAGCAACATGGGTAAAAACCCTATTCCCCACAATGATATTTGAGGAGCAGGCAGGGTTTGCGCCCGGACGACAGGTGGGTGACAACACCAGACATTTTTTTAATCTAATTGACTGGGCAAAGTGCTCCTCTCAGGAGTGGTTGATTCGCGCGCTAAATGCCGAAAAGGCGTTTGATCGCTTGCACTGGGGATATGACACAGACACTCGCTAAAATGGGATTTCCCTCCACCTTTATGACCAGCATCTTGGCCCTCTATTAGCACCCATCAGCAAGAGTATTTAATACAGGATTTCTCTCCAAACCACTCTCCATATATAATGGTACGAGGCAGGGCTGCCCATTATCACCACTGATATTTATCTTATGCCTTGAACCTCTGACACATCTCATAAAGAAATGTACACACATAACAGATTTGCACACCCTGGGAGGAATAAAGAAATTGTCTCTCTTCACCGATGATATCCTGGTGTATAAGACGAAACCAGTCACCTCTGTACCCAGCCTCTTAGAAATTGTAAAAGATTACGGGAGGGTATCTTACTACAAAAATAACACCTCTAAAACCCAAGCACTGCCTATAAACTTACCACACCCCGTAGTGTTGCAGCTAAAACAGAAATACACCTTTGACTGGCGCAAATCATCCCTGTCCTACCAAGGTATAAAATTACCAAAAACCCTCCAAAACATACCTAAAGAGAACCATTACCCTGTGCTACACAAAACCAAGACAGACTTAGAGAAATGGGCGAACCTGGAAGTGTCCTGGCTAGGCTGCATACATTCTCTAAAAATAATGGTGTTGCCGCATATTCTCTGCCTTTTCCGAACACTACCCATTGCGCTACCAAACAAACTGCTCAAACTCTTCCAGTCTACAATTAATACGCATGTCTGGAAGAGGAAACGGCCTCGATAGTAGTTTAGGGCTTCCATACACGAAGGGGGGACTAGACTTGCCAGACATTAGAATATATAATTGTCCTAGCACAAGGCCTACACATACTTAAGACCTCACATCCATCTCACCACTCGGTGTGGATGTCCCTAGAAAATGCATGCCTGCAGCCACATGACATTGTTCACTCACTTTGGGCGAACACGTTCCCCTGGACACCTGGGACAACTATGCTAACGTGTTCAAGATTCCTTTGAAACTCATGACTACTCTGGAGTCCAAGTATTCTGTATAAAAATTTGCTTTTACGATCAGCGCCCCGAAATACATTAACTACCCTCTCCCCTGATCTACCAGTGTCAACGTGGACAACTAAGTGTACAGGCAAGATACATGACTTACTTGAGGGAAATTATATTAAGCCGTTCCCAGACCTACAACGACAATATGCCCTACCGATGAGGGATATGTTTGTCTATTTAAGAGTAAAAATTATCCTACTATCAATAGTACAGGATGGGCAGAAACAACTTACAGCAGCTTTGTTGTCGCTTCATCAGTTACTAGTAGCAAAACAGGTTAAACCGCTATCTCTGTGTTATAACGCACTGATCACAGGCACTGCTCTTAAAAATGTTGCCCTACATGAGGCTGTGGGAAAGGAAACTGGGCAGCACATTTTCACTGCCACAGTGGCATGAAGCCATAGCTAACACGAAGCAGGCCTCAAGGAGTCTCTCTCTCTGGGAAGCCTATTGCAAAATCACTATGAGATAGTACCTGGTGCCGCAAAAGTTATCACGTATATATAGTGGCTTCTCTGGGTTGTGTTGGAGATGTTAAGAGCAGACGGGCACTATGCTGCATGTCTTTTGGAATTGCCACTACCTTGATAAATTCTGGGAGCAAATTCGAGATGCCTGTCAGGATTACAAGTTAATCCAGCACGCAGTACTGTGTCACACCTAGGACTAAGGATAACGTATAACCGGACCATAGAATGACCGGACTTGACGTCTCCAAGAATATTCCAAAAACTTTCCGAGGTCATGGACACAGAATCAGACACAAAGATGAGGGAAAGCCAAGAGTCAAGGATAACAGATATCAGGGAAGTCAAAACAAAGCCAAAGTCAAATACCAGAAAATCAAGATCAGGAACGCACTCTCAGATAACCATAGGCATGAAACCACGACAGGGCACTGAGCAAGAGGAGAACTGGGCCTAAATACCCCTCCTGTGGATCTGATTGCCTGTAACCGGCCTTTGACCCCAAAGGCAATTACCAGGTTCCTATTTGCATAATTGCTGCTCAGCACAAACCCTCCTGTGGATTTGATTACTGCTCGGCACAACTTTTCCTGTCAGGACACTAATGTTGCTTGGCACAACTTTTCCTGTCAGGACAGTAATGTTGCTTGACACAACATTTCCTGTCGGAACAGTAAATGCCATTAACCACATTTTTATGTGCGGATGAATACGTGACAATGCCATTCTCACTACTACTAAATTCAACCTCCCATTAAGACTGGAGTACTACCTACTCCATATGACACCTGATATGGCTAACAATCCGCACCACAAGATAGTCTTAAACATACTCACTGTAGCTAAAATCTGCATACCACTCAATTTGAAAAGTAAAACAATTCCTACGCTAGACGAAATAAGCACTATACTAGACACAATTAGCTCTTAAGAGCAAATAGTATACAGGATGAACGACAGTACGCATAAATTTGCCCGAGACTGGAGCAGCTGATCAAAAAGGGATAAGGCCCAGTCACAAGATAACTCAAATAGCTAGGATAGGTCCTGAGGAGACAAGTGACAGGAGTGCAAGAGTGCAGTATTAACACGGTCATAAATTGAGGAATGGCATACAAACCAGAGGAAAATGGGGTAATCTTACTTGTACGATGAAATGTATCACCAATAAGTTCATGTAACTGTGAGAAATCTATACCACCCTTGCCCGTCTTTATCTTTTCTGTATCCCCCCTCTCTCCTGTTAGTTAGTTCATACTTAAATGTTATAAGTTTCAACAACAGGCAAGGAAACAGGCAGATGTGAGGCAGAAATTGGCTATGGGATAATACCAGCTGACAATTCGCATAGTAGCATGGTGGCATGATGTAAAAACTACAGAGAGGAACCTTGTCAACCTTAGCTGTTCAGTATTGTATGAAACCTGTTTAGCAAGCGGTTACATTACGTGTAAGGTTTGTTTTGTGTTTAATGATTTTATCATTTATTGATCAATATATATTATACATTTCGTACACTTTGTAATCTTACGTATCTAAGTGTATCTTTTTTTTTACATTTATAGATGTTATTGCAGAGTTTCTAATAATACTGAAGAAATTCTGAAAGTTTACTTGAGTTTATGGAAAACAGGGTTGCTGACAGAAAATCACAGATAAACCCAATTAAAGAAGCACTGATGTGACATCACTAACAAATTATGTTGTTAACTAAAACTGTCCAAAGCTATGGCTTTAAAAAAAAAATAAATAAAAAAAAAAACATATTGAAAAAGGCACTGTCATTATCCATGCAAGCAAAGTACACAAGGTATACACGGAAATGCCATGGCGCTGGAGATATGGTTAAAAATGGTGCTGCTACATATCCCTCTCCCCCAAGCTCAGACTGCAATGGTTTGAGATAAAATATTTACCACATCCTGTACAACACCTCAATAGCCCCCTTTGCTGCCCAACATTAATCCACCTGTTTCTCCATTAAGGAATCATGGAGGGTTATTTTACATGAAACAATATTTTAGTAGAGGAACCAAAAAAAAAAGCAAAAAAAAATAAAAAAAATGCTGTACCACAAGTATAAAGCACAAGACGTTTTAAATGCAGTGTCTTCTTCTCAGTGCATGACTTCCTTCTTTTCTTATAATGCTGAGGACCCAGAAATTCAAATCAGCATCTCACAGTCAGAGCTTCCTTCCTTACTATGATGCTACTCCCTATATTACGTAAGTATCACACATCACTGTGAAAGTATGGTGACATCATTACATGCCTTTAAATGACTCCTAAAACAGAAACCTGCAAGAATTCAAATTTGAAAGTCTGCAATAACCTCAATGAAACACCATGGAAGAAAGGACAAATTACAACAAGATATTGATCATTAATAAAATACACAGTTAATCAATTCACATTTTTAAAAATCAACTTTTCTTACTGAAATATTAAATCCACATTAAATCCAAAGAGGTAAAAAGAGTAAATAGAGTGAAAATATCATGATATATATTAATTTTGTGAATGTGTACTCATTACATCTCTCTCCCCTAGAGAAACTGTATTTAACTGTATCCCCAATACAGCAAAACCCCAAAAATAAAGAGAAAAACAAAATAACATGATTGCCATAGTCCATTTTTTCATAATCTCCTTCTTTTTACATTCATACTGAAAGTGTAGTATGTGATTAATTCAATGTAATGTTGGTTTGGTTACAATTGATCAATTTAAATACATTGGAGAAGATTGCTGTCATAAAAGGGATGGCATGACTGAAACCAGTTGAGCAAGTTACTTTTCTTCAGTCTGTAGGATGACAGAAATCATTGCAAGTCAAAAACATCCAAAGCTTGGACAGTAACATTCTATCGATGATTACCTATTGTCAGGATTACTGTTTGATCCAGCACGTAGAACTGTATAGCACGGATGACAAATAAGTAACGTATTACCGGTCCTTAGAATGGCCGGATTTAACGTACATAGAATAGTCAAAAATACTAGCCGAGGTCAGGGAACACAGAAAGAGACGCAGCGATGAGGAAAGCCAGGAGTCAGGATACCAGAATATAGAGAAGTCAATAAACAAAGCCAAAGTAAAAAAAACAGGTAGAAAACTAATAACAGGAACGCGCTCTCGGACAGCCACAAGGGAAACCACGACAGGTCACTGAGCAGGATGAGAACTGGGCCAAAATACCCCTCCTTTAGTTCTGATAGGCTGTAACTGGCCTTTGACCCCAAAGTCAGTTACCAGGTTTCATTTGCATAATTGCTGCTCAGCATTAACCCTTCTGTGGATTAGGTTGCTGCTCGGCACAACTTTTCCTGTGTGGACAGTAAATGTCATTAACCACATTTCTATAAGCGGATGAATACGTGACACCAGGTTTCATTTGTATAATTGCTGCTCAGCATTAACCCTTCTGTGGATTAGGTTGCTGCTCAGCACAACTTTTCCTGTGTGGACAGTAAATGTCATTAACCACATTTCTATAAGCGGATGAATACGTGACACCTATACAGTGAGACCTCGGTTTACAAATGCCTCGGTTAACATAATTTTCGGTTTATAAATGAAAATCCATTGAAAATAATGCCTCGGTTTACAATTTTTTTTTCGCAATACAAAGCAAGTTTCCCCAGGATGCATTGCACCTGGGAAGTTTATAGCACCACCCCCTGCCTGCTGGAGCCTGTGGGTAGCACGTGGCGTCGAGTGTGGAGGTGTTGGATCGGATTTTGCATCAAATTTTGGAGCCATTCTGGAAATTGTTTGCTGTTGTTTTGGGACTTTTTGGTGCATTTATCAAGCTGTGGAAAGGTAGGGAGCTGAGCTTTGTCGTTTGCATGCCTTTTATTGTGTGTTCTGCATTGTGGGTTGGTTTCCATGCCAGCTTATTTTGACTTTTTTCTGACCTCCAGAATGGATAAATTGGTTTTCAATGCATTCCTATGGGTTTACACATTTTTAGCAATAAGAAATGTACAGGAGAATGCATTAAATTTGTAAACCAAGGTCCCACTGGTTTTGAAATAATATTATCATTGTTACACTGTTATAATACAATATTCCTATTTTAAACACAATAATAATAATAATAGTTTATATTGAGAACTATCCATAATAAATGCATTTGGGTGACTATTGTGTTTCTTGGATTGACCTTAGATAGCAATCCCTACAGCTACTCTCTATGCTACTATGATTATAATTATGATTAATTATTATATTATAAACCAACAGGGTTATTTACTGAAGTAAGAATTGTTAGGAATGCAGAGTGAATTTAAAGTGAATATTCAAAATGAATGCCAAAGTCGCCATTTGGAAAAATCCCCCTGTCAGCTATGCTTCCAATTTGGCTATTTTGAACCAAATTTTAAAATCCACTTTAAATTCTAGAATGTTAGCTCATTTGAACAGGGCCGTCAACCCCATCGGTTCTTGTGCGTCCAACCCATCTGATTACAAGTACTTGTCTGTTAGTACACCCATTGTACAGCGCTGCAGAATTTGTTGGGGCCTTATAAATATTAAGAATAATAAATCCCAACAATTCTCATTTTAGTAAATAACCCTGCATAATTTCCTCTATATTTTAGGAAATTGTGCTTTATATACAAAATTACAATACAAATGACTCCAGTTTCTACTCTCTCCGCCAGCTCTGCTTCACTCCCACCTCATTTGGTTGCTATTTCCTGTCCTATTGTGGTTTATACCCCACTACTATTTACTGACCGCTCGTTTGAGGAAGGTCCTCTTCAACCTATCGTTCCTGTAAGTTTTCTTGTAATTGTCCTATTTATAGTTAAATTCCCGTAGAAAGTACCTCCTAAATAGACAATCTAGTAGGAAGTACGGAGAGAAATGGGTTATAGGGGTGGTGGTAAGGGCATAACCCTGCATATGGCACAAAATAATCAAAAAAATAATAAAAGGTAAAGCACCCCGTATCAAAACCGGCTTTCCTTTAACCCCTTAAGGACACATGACATGTCTGACACGTCATGATTCCCTTTTATTCCAGAAGTTTGGTCCTTAAGGGGTTAAACCACCCCAGAAAACAGTGTCTAAGCAAAACAAATACATTTTATTAAATAACCATTAAAAGCAAATCACCTAGGAACTCCTATGGCAAGCCTATTAGTTGCAAGGTTATAGTAGCAATTGCAAATGAACAAACACTAGTAGTTGTAGCAATTAGAACTTATACAAAGTTACTGCTAATAGTGGAATATGCAATAGAAGCCCAGCCTTGCAAAAGGTCATGGCTTGCAGGGTTACAGACACTTGAGTAGAAATCGAAAGGATAGGGGAGATAATATACAAATAGAAGAAAATGAAAGGTAGGAGTGTTTGGATCCAGTCAAAAACAGAAATGAGCTGGAAAAGGTTAAATAACCTAATAGATAACAAAACCTACTAAGGCTCACCCCAGCATACTGAGCCAAACCCGATCTATCCTAGAGGTGGCTATAGCACCCTTAATCGATAGGAGTCCATAAGGTGTAGAGAACAAAATAAGTAAATAAATAAAGTGAATCAATCACATAGGTGAAAAGGGCCCTGCCCAACGCGCGTTTCGGCGGAATAACCGCCTTTCTCAAGGGCAAAGTAGACTGCTTCTAACTCACCCATCCTCTGTGTTTATATAGCTCCTCTGAATCTCCCGCCGGCTCTCGCTAAACATTGACAGCTGATCATTACGAGTGATTGGGAACTGCGCATGTCTAGTAGATCCTTCGCGCATGCGTGTCAAACATAGTCTATTCATATCGTTGGTTGCACACTGCGCGTGTCTTCGCGCATGCGTGCCAAACATAGAGTCTGCTCACATCGTTAGTTCCTATTCGCACATGCGCACCAAACTTAGAATGTGTAGCTAAATCGTTGCGCATGTCAGAACACATTGACGTGAGCATAGCGAGTTCTGCACAAAACGGAGTTGGGTTGTATATGTGGGTAATAAAAACCCTTTATGTGTTAGTGCCAGATAGGGGGCAAATGTCCAATCTGGAAGAGGAGTAAGAGTGGGCAAATTGCGCTTGTCCGGCCAAGGGCCGACGCGCATGCGCACCAAACCGGGGAATCTTCCACAATATGCATTTGCAAAAAATATATATCCACATGTATGTAGGGAAAAGTATAGATTCCGTTCTCTCCAATCACAATATAGAAGGTGCGGGCAATAAGCCCCCCAAGGGGAAACAGCAATCTTAGGTTCAGAGTTGTAAATAACTCACTAGTACATAATTAATGAAGCGTAGAGCCGGTATAGAGCAAGAGGATGGAGGAAGGGATGAGAAAGCAAAGGTTGTGTTGGTATAGTATGATAAAAACAAAAACAAAGTATGTACAATATAGACAAAAGTGGTTCAAAATAAAGAACTTTCAGTATAGCTGATAATAACAAATCTAGATATAAATTAGGAGGGTAGATACTACATATATAAACGTATATATACATATCTATGTATAGTCATAGTGTTGTGTCATATGAAGGGGGCGAAAGAAAAACCCTCATTCAGACCAAGAGGTTGGAGTGTTCTAAGTTCGTATATCCATCTCGATTCCCTCTGTCTGAGTGTTTTATCAAAATCCCCACGTCTCTGGGTCCGCTTAACCAGTTCCAATCCACAGAATCTGAGGTTATTAGGGTCCCCATGGTGAAAATCTCTAAGGTGTCTCGAGATCGGTGTCTCAAGACAGTTCCTAGGGGACCTCACGTGTTCCATGATCCTATCCTTAAATGCCCTAAATGTTTTCCCCACATATTTCTGTCCACATGTGCACGTTAGCAAGTATACAAGGCCTTTCGTTTTACAGTTGAAGAAACTTCTAACTTTGAAGGAACCTTGTCCTTGACTATCACTGACGATCTTAGAGTTCTTAAGGATGAACTTGCAGGCTACACAATTGCCACAGCCATATGTGCCCGTTGGTGGAGTACCCAACCAGGTGGCTCGAGGTTGTAGTTTAGTGGAGATCGGGTTTGGCTCAGTATGCTGGGGTGAGCCTTAGTAGGTTTTGTTATCTATTAGGTTATTTAACCTTTTCCAGCTCATTTCTGTTTTTGACTGGATCCAAACACTCCTACCTTTCATTTTCTTCTATTTGTATATTATCTCCCCTATCCTTTCGATTTCTACTCAAGTGTCTGTAACCCTGCAAGCCATGACCTTTTGCAAGGCTGGGCTTCTATTGCATATTCCACTATTAGCAGTAACTTTGTATAAGTTCTAATTGCTACAACTACTAGTGTTTGTTCATTTGCAATTGCTACTATAACCTTGCAACTAATAGGCTTGCCATAGGAGTTCCTAGGTGATTTGCTTTTAATGGTTATTTAATAAAATGTATTTGTTTTGCTTAGACGCTGTTTTCTGGGGTGGTTTAAAGGAAAGCAGACGGTTTTGATACGGGGTGCTTTACCTTTTATTTTTTTGATTATAGTTAAATTCCCCCTCTTATAATATTGTAAAGCGCTATGGAATCTGTTGGCGTTATATAAATGGCAATAATAATATATGCTTTTCATGGGTCTTCTTTGTCCATCACTTGAATATCATATGTACATGCAGCATGCGCATATGTTTAGCCAATAGTTTTAATTCCTTTATGACATTGACTGCAAAATAAAATAAAAAATAATGCAGGTTTTAAATGTAATACAGGAGCTGTTATATAGAAGGCTGCAGAGATTGCTCGTTGTAGAGGTGTAGTACAGTATATTTAGATTGATCTTCAAACCACTATAAAGAAAGCCAAGCCCATCGAATAGCTTCCTGTTGAAAGGTCAGCTGTAGCACAGTCTTGCATGGCTGCCAAGTTTTAATTGAAACATTGTGATAAATTTCAATTGCAGGTCAGAAGTCATTTTCTGGTTAAAAAGAGGTCAAGCTGGTCTCTTAAAGAAGTACTCTTAATTTTTATAGTGTCCAGGCAGAGTTGATTTACCACAGCAACGACCTGATCACTCCAAGCTGACCTTTTCCAAAGGAGCAAGACTCAGCTTCACTGTCAGTCATCAGTAAAACAAAGATTTTTTATTACACCGGGATTTATATTCTTGGAAGTAAGATAGATTCCACCAAATCAATATGACAAAAAGCATTCACTTGATTGCTTTATAGTAAAAAATGAGAACTTATTTGATATAAAATGTGTTGGACACATAAAGAAAACGACACTGGACACGGATGGTAATTGTTATTTAAAAAAATACTTTTTCTTTTAAACCGTTTAATTAAATTGAATTAAGAAGATGATTTTTTTTTTTATCGTATTTGGGTTTCTCTATCCATAAAATCAACACAACTGTTAAAATCTAACAGTTATACGTAACACAAAGTTTTATATATTGTAATTTTGTCTAAAATGTAATGAAACATAATACAAAGCATAGTAAGATTTGTTATTTAGTAGGATATTACATCACGTTCTCCATGTATAAACTGCATATCGTGGGAGAACCTAGCACAGATTAAACATTATTGCTAAATTATAGACTCTAGTATATAAAGAGTATTAAAGTGAATACTCTGGTTTTCTCTCAAATGCCTCTAGGTAATAGGACCCATATAATTTCTAAAGATCAGCAAATCTGTCAGGGTTATTCACTAAAGCCCAAATGGTCCCATACCATTCAGACTGCAAAATCCTAACACTGTTCATGCTACTTAATAATATTTGGATTTTGTAATTCAGGCTCACAACGAGGGAAAAAAACTGCAAATGCTTCAGATATGGGCCTGGATTTAAAAAATACAAACTAAGGCTACCCAGCTGGGAAAGAGAAAGAAAGAAAGAAAGATAAAGAGCCTCAGTAGGACCCTCATATTATTATAAGGAAAGACATCAACCTCCCTATGCTCCCACCTGCCATGCCTTAGCCACCCTCTTAAATGAAACCAAGACCTGTAAAATAATATGAAAATGTTTGGTAGATGGCAGCAACCAAATCATGTGGCTTGAGTGTAAACTGTATTCATTGAAATCATGATCAACATGATGAAGTTAGTTACCTCTGTGTTCTACCTTGAGGGGGTTCCATTAGCTATATGGTTGCTTCAACCATCTTGCCTCTCCTGCTATTATGGCTTTTTTTTTTATAATTCTTTATTTTTGTTGTGCGTAAAGATATAACAGTTGCATGTGAGGTACCCCAAAGGCAATCCTCCAGCGCATTAAAACAGTTAAACATAGAGGTACATGATATAACAAGCACTTTTTGGGGGCTATATACAGTATGGATTTACGTTGCTTAGATATAATAACATAACGTGGAACCTTGGCTTTAGTGTAGGTTGCTTTGAACGCTGAGAATCAGATCATGTTACAAGTCGAGTATTGAGCAGGCTGATACAAAAGAAAGGATGTCACACTCTGATAACAAGGCACAAGTTTGGACTAGCGTGTCTAGTGGTACTAATGAGAGTAGGCTTCTGTGTTATGCAGGTAAGTTCCCAGGCATGTAGCTACAGAAGAGGTTATATGGTAATGAGACATTTACAGGCTAAGCACATGTTACAACTAACTCTGTCCCAGTGGGTTACCTGAGATCTGTGCAGATTAACGATCTTAGCATTGCAGGTTTAGTATGTAAGCTAACATGTTGCAGGGTACATTCTTGTCTAGTCATCCGAAGTAGGAACATTTGAACTAAACATAACATAACATAAGGGTTCTGTGTATATCGTCTATCTCTGCTTGAGAAGTTGACTTTATATTTAAGTCAGAACAATATGGCTTATGGTGCCACAACAGTAGGTAAAGTTATATTAATAACAGGCAATGTATAATGTGTTCATGGCTTGTAGATGATCTGCACATTTTTTTATAATATGAATCATGGAGCAGAGATTTTAAAGCTTATGATAAAATTAAACAAGATCTATTACTGCATCCTCAGATACATGAGGCAAGAACAAGAATAAAGGACATTAGACTTTTTTACATGTCACAGGAACCCATCAGGGCAGCTGCTGAGCATTCTCATTCAAAGCTTGGTTCTCAGCCAATTCCCATGCTTGGCAGGCTTGGAAGATATTTTGAGAGTTCACTGGGTAGGTCGGCGTTGCAGCAGCGTGTCATAGCTCCCTTCCCACCTGGAGCCCCACCAGAGGTACCCATCCCCAAACCTCGGACACAGTGGGTCTTGCAGTCTGAGTCCCTCCCCAAAGGGAGTAAGCAGGAGGCTCTTGTGGCTTGTCGGTGGTTTCGTTCGGTGGCCCTCCATTTAAGTGGGTGAGATGTCAGGTTATGTCCTCGAGATTTCTTCAGCCCGCGCCTTTTCTTCCTATGAGTCTTGTGTCTCGGGTCGAGTCGCCGGCGAGGGTGTTGTGAGGGTCTCCTCCAGACTATCCCCCTGACCCCAGGCCCCGGCTTGTAGTTGCTCACCTCTGGGTTCAGGCGCATTTCCAAGAGGGCCCTTCGCCGGAGCTGGGTGCTTGCGGGTGTAGTAGTAGGGGGAGCTTTTGTTGTACTCCGCTGGGCATCTCGCGGTGAGTTGTGTGGCCTGTCGGTGGTCAGCGGTGCGTGCCCCTGAGGCCGCATGCGAGCCCTCAGCTGTTTCCAAAATGAGGCGAAGATAACATTTAACCTGCGTTCAGTGTCCAGCCATATACTTTGTGGGATGGCATCCGCCATCTTGGGGGCCTGCATGCCAGTTGGTTTGGGACCTTGTGTCCCTGTCGTTTGTACACCCCTTCGCAGGGGGAGCTTGTGAGGGTGGACCGGGATGACCCCCACCGGTCCAGAGGGGGGGGAACGAGGGCCCAAGTCCTGGCTCTTGGCCGGTCGCGGCGGCAGGAGAGCGGCCGTCCCTCCTGCACCCGCCATGTATGTAGGCCTCACTATCGTGTCGGTTGATTGGTGTTTGATATGTCGTTCGATTAGTGCACCCCGATGTCACTGCTCTCTGGGTCGCCTTTTTGACCCGGTTATGTGCCGTTAGGGCTATGATAATCAGAGAAATTTAACGTTTTCAGCGGGAGCTGCTGTAGTGTGCTTCCACTCTGCTCCGAGGTCAGGCCCCGCCCCCCCCCATTATGGCTTTTTTTAAATGTTAAAAAAAAGGAATTGGGGCACCTAGAGTGGAGGAGTGGGTTGTTCAACCCAATAAGAATCTGTGCAAAATATCAATGAAGTGTAATCTTGACAAAGTGTAAAACTGCGGCCTAAAAAGACAGAACCACCTCCAATAGTTCCAAAACAAATGTGAAATAAACCAAAATATGGTCTTTGGCGCAAAAAAAATGCACTGTGCAATTTCACAATTTTGTGCAGAATACAATGTAAAATATCAATATTACCTTAAAAAGCTTTAAAAAGCTGGTCACGATACTTACAGGATAAGTATATATAAAGTGGATCACATAACTAGAAGAACATAAAAATATCATAGTGCAGTATTTAATGTAACAATAATAATTTTAAAACAATTAAATGTACACTTACAAGGATGCATGCACAAAAGTATTTGTGCTATATGCGCATTGCCCAACAGTGGGCCATTTCTCCAGCAAACATATACTGTACTCAGAATCTATGCAGTAGTAGCAATTGGCTGGAAAGGCACAATTTGTTCGGTATATTTCATTCACAAGATTTCAGTTCACCAGTCCTTGTAGTACGTTTGTCTGTTTGGGTTCACCAGGCGCTTTTGGTTCTCATTCGGGTCGTTTCGAAAAAAAATAATATTTTGATTTATTCCCATAAGAATCTGATCTGGATTAAAATACCCAGACCATGCAATTCTCAGCAATGGCGCTGCTAAAAAGACTAAAATACATACAAATTAAGGAACAGTGCACACACACACACACAAAAAAAATCTGTTTTAAATCTTGAACGTTTACCCAATATCACCTACATTAAAAAGCAGATATGGGGAATTTATTACACCATATGATCATATTGTGTCAATGCACCACCATGTCACACCGATATTGGGATATAAAAAAAAATAAAAAACATAAAACCTCACTCAGGATAAATCCAAAAACGTTTAATGGATCAGGTTCATCTCAGTTTGGGTTTGATAATGCAATGTAAACATGGCTATAAAATGCAGATCACATGCGTGCATAAAGATGGGGGAAAAAATCAGAACACTGGACATGTTTTCATCCAGTGTCCCATTAGATTCCATTTTAGTTTTTTCCTCCCAAAAACAGATGTTTGGACTTTTTGCTTAACTTTTCCACCCCCCATCCCCTTCCTCCTCAGCAGCGAAAGCTAAAAAAAAAAAAAAGAGACTTTTTTCACTTACCCTATTCCAAGTTCCTTACTGGCTCTGTCTCTGCCTCATCTGATGTCACCGCAAGGGGGAACCTAAGGTGCATGCATGGAATGCGCTGCGCACTCCTTAGGCCTTCCCCATAGGAAAGCATTGAATAAATTATTTTTAACTCTAGTTTAAGAGAATTATAAGAGACTCTACACTATTTAAAGACTGGTAAGAGACTTGCATTCTAGTTGTTTTATTTTTTTATATTCTTTATATTTTGTATCTTTCATCATTCATTTTTACTTAAAACATATTCTTTTTTGTATATTTTATGTAGATACTTGCTTTTTTATGTTTTCTAACTGTATGATATTATCGGTGTCTCTACTACTTATTATGCTGCATATTTAACCCAGTCTAAGCAATATTTAGTTCATATTCACCTATATCCTCCATCTAGTAGGGGGAACATTCAACAATACATTATTTGCCCTTTTCTCCTCGGTTTTGCCATGCTGCAATGAAAACATTACAGTTTCTCTAAAACTGTATTGTTTTACAATGTAAGGTTAAGGGGACAGGGACAGGGTCACTGCACCCAGACCACCTTAATGAGATGAAGTGCTCTGGGTGGCTATAGCCTACCTTTAACATGATATGGCCATATAGGGTAACCAGGGGTTCCCAAACCAGTCCTCAAGGCACCCATACCAGTCCAGGATTTAGGGATTACACAGTTATGTGTAAGTTTATTATATGTTTTTTTTTTAAACATCTTAGTCACTGGGTAATCCCTAATTCCTGGATTGGTAAGGGTGCTTTGAGGACTGGTTTGGGAACCACTGTTGTAACCAAATCCACATATTTGTTTGTTAAGATAGGTGATTTTAAGAAACCTTGTACGATTTCATACATGTGTGTGTGTGTGTGTGTGCGCGCGATGTTCCTTAATCTGTATTGTCTTTAAATCTCTCTCTGGGTGAATGGCTGTCAGCACCCTAGGTAAGCACCCCTAAGTTTATTTGTATCTATTGCCTCATATTCTTCCCTTGCTTCCTCTATGCATTTTCAAGCCTTCACATCCGTTTATCCTCTATATTTACAGGTCTCCCGTACAGACTGATTTTTTTAATTATTTTTTTTTAAACCATAATAGATTGCCTCAGAAATATGGACTCCTGTGCTCAGTAGATAGTTGGTTGATACTTTAAGCTATGAATAAGTGGAAGGGAGATATAAGTTTATACAATTTAAATAGAACAGAAAAGTGTTGCTAAAACCTGGCGATTCCACCTTAAAAACACTGCCCACATCTGCCCCTTTCTTATACAAGATGCTGCTAATGAGCTTGTTAATGCTTTGGTAATCTCTTGCATGTATTACTATAATTCTGTCCTACTTTGTCTCCCGAGAAGCCGAACTGCTCCTTTATAATCTGTAATAAATACTGCCGATGGGCTGATCTTTCTCACCTGTTGCTCCTACCATACCTTGACCCTCTCTCTACCCTTACACTGGCTTCCTGGTGTCAATTCAAAATACTAACCTATACCTAGCTCTAAACAACTCTAGCCCCTGTTACATTTCTTCACTGATTCAGAGATATGCCGCTTCGCAAGATAAATTGCATATGTATCACAAAATTGTATTATTTGACTTTTTACTGACAACTCAAAATAATCTTTTTATTCTTTCCTTCTCTTCCAATCGTTATTTTTTTTTGCAGCACAATTTTTTCCCAAGTATTATAACAAAATTGTATATCAGATACAATATAGTTATTTCCTAAATAACCTCTTTCTTACAATCAACTTTGGATATTTTTCTGTTTGTGTAACAAAGCAAATCAAATTGAAAATTATCCCATACAGTCCCAGTTATATTCTCATTTTCTCCTACCACACTTGACTGCAACATTTGTTGGTTAAAATGTTGAGTCAGGAGGGATGGAGGAAAGGCTGCCACCAGTTACTCTGAGAATATTACTTATAGTATAGAGAAACTTGATGTGACTGTATAATATGATACCTTATGCAATTATGTCCACATAGAGACATTCATTTTACATTTCGCAGGAATTTTAAGAAAGCTGCATTCACTGTATATAATAAAATGGTATTTCTACTTTTGTGATAATATTTCAATATCGGCCTCAAATATTGCAAGCTAATTTTTTTTTAAAGAGTATATAATATTATTTATTTTTGTAAAGAGGAACATGTCCATGTAGTTACTTTTTGACGCTTTTATATGCTCTCTATTATGTACACTCGCTATGAATTCCAAATTTCAAAGAAATAGAATTCTAACAATTTTCTACACAAAAAAACAACAACTTGGTACTGAATGGAACTGATTAGTTGTATCTACTGCTTCCAGTCTTCAATGAAACAAATGCGAAAAACAAACAAAAACAAAACAAAAAGGCCACATCGTGAATAGATGCACTTATTGTCTTGTAAACGATACATTAATGCAGCAACTGGCTTACAGAGATACAAAGCAGATGTCTGTAATTTACAACGTACAGTTTGTTGTTTATTGTATGCTGTGCAACTCCAGCACGTGGACACTCTTGAGAGATCAATTACTTTCGTTTTTTTATTGAGGTTGATCAGCTGACAGCAAAAGGGCTACTGTATAAATTGCAAATTTGAAGTAACGTGTCCACCAACTGTCCTTTATAACTTCATCTGCTGCTCAGATGCCTTGCCATGTTACCAATGAATCTCTGTCACATTTTGTTTATTAGGCAATTATCAGTAATAATCACTTGCTGTTTAGCTTTGTTTCAGTGATAAAGCTTGTTGTATTCAGATTTGGGTGGACTGCAATAGATAAACATAAGGTAGGCTTTTTTCAATCTTGGTGGCCTGCATGTCAGGACCAGCAGGCAATTCACTGTTTAATTACCTCCTTGGCTTCCTTCTTACCGTGCAATAAGAATATTGTCTGAGTGCAATTGTAAAGCAGAATCAATAATAATAAAGTAAATGTAAACCAGTGGTAAGCCAAGCAAGGATTCAAATTCAAGTGCACTTATTCTTTAATTTGTAGAGAGAAGATTTCAGACTAATGGTAATTTGCATAGATTTACTCAGAGAGGAGATTATTTAATTTATTTTACTGCACATATCAAAACATGTGGGTTTTTTACCGACTCTTGATGCTAATTATATGCTTTTGGCCCCATTAGAAATAGGTACATTAGAATAAACAAACGCTGAGTGAATCATGCATGTGAGGACGCTATAAATAATGATGTAGCATCTTAGAATTCATCCAGTGAACATTATTTCATCTCATTATTAAAAAACAAAAACAAAAAAAAAACACAAAAACTAAATAAATAAATAAACGAAAACGGAAAAATATATTTCCAAGTATAAGGGATTAGTGGGAACGTATATTTTCTCCTGGTGACAATTTTTGCATTTTTTGAAAAATGTTTGCTTGATTAGCTGTTAAAGGAACACTACAGGTACCATAACCAGTAAGCATTGCCTTATGTCAGGCAATGTTTAGGTCAGGGGAGACGTCCGGCTTCTTCTGCAGGGGGACCAAGTATACTTTCAAACCATCCTTAAACAGTCTGACTACTCTCTTTTTGAGGGCACCAAGGCACTCCTGGCATCTCCTGGCAGCGGGCTATAGTGGTTATTTCGCTTGAAGTATTTTTCTGTAATGCAGGAACTGATTGCTTGTAGGAACCTCACAATTGCAGTAGACAAAAGCTTTCAGTTCCATTTATTTTACACAAATAAGGTACATTTTAGATTGTTGTTTGCAATAGCTGCTATTGGAGGAAAATATAGTTCTATTTTTTGCTATTTTTACTTTTGTGTTTGTTCATTCCTTGCCAGTGCACTCAAAGACTGCACATAATTTCTCTTAGAACATGTGCCTGCTTGTTCTATACTATGTATAGATAAAATGTATGCATCATTTTTACCCAATATTCAATAAATAGAGGACAGATGGATTTCCTTATCACAATACATCTGGAGTGATATTTTCTAGACTTCTGCACAACTTTTGAGCGATCTGCATTTTTTTGAATTCTGTAACTCTGAAAGGCAATATGGACAAATCACAAAGCAATGGACAATGGGTTTTTGTTAGTTTCATGTTTCGGAGTTCCCTCAGGGGTTCCAACATAGACATAACTTATGCAAAACAAAGATGAGTAATCGTTGATTTTCTTTACAGATCAAGTGAGAAGAGACCAAGTAAGGGGGAAAAAAGGAGGAGCGATAAAAAAAAATCTATATTTACATATTTAAGTATTACATATTTAATGACTATGTAATATAGAAATACATATCTATATATATGACAATAGATTTTCTACTGCTCCAACCAAATGGCGTGAACATTTACCTATCAATGCACTGCAAAATACATTTACCTAATATTTTAATTATTTTACTATTTACTGTATATATTTAGCAGTACACTAATTGGCCCAAATATTTTTTCTGAAAAGATTGCATGGATGAACTTCATCCAAACCGATACACCACATGGAATAATCTTAAGTCCCTTTCTTATGCAAGACGCTACTAAGGAGCCTGTTCATGCTCTGGTAATCTCTTGCATTGATCATTCCAAAAAGCCGTACTACCCCGCTATGGTCTATAATGTATGCTGCTGCCAGACTGATTTTCCTCTCCTGTCGCTCTCATACCTCTACCCTCTGTCAGTCATTACATTGGCTTCCTGTATCCTACTGGAGTCAATTCAAAGTGCTAAGTCAGCACTGACCAATTCTAGCCCCTCTTATATCTCCTCACAGATCCATAGGTATGCCCCTTCTTGGATCTCTCCGCTCTGCCAATGGCCTTCTCCTGTCCGTTGTTCGCACATGTACGGTCAACTCACGCTTGCAGGACTTCTTGCCAACAGCTCCCTTCCTATGGAATAGCCTGCCTACCGCCATCAGACTCTCCCCTAGTCTTCAATCGTTTAAGAAGTGCCATAAAACCCATCTCTTCAGGAAAGCTTATGGCCTCTCAGAGTAACCTCTACCTCACATACCTGTCTCTTTCTCTCTCCTAAAGGGCAGCACTCTACTCTCTCTTCAAGCTCTGCTTTACTCCCACCTTGCTTGACTGCTATTCTCCTGTCCTTTTATGTTTTATACCACTACCTCCTATAGACTGTAAGCTCGTTTGAGTAGTCCTCAACTACCTATTGTTTTTGTAATTGTCTCATTTATTGTTAAATCTCCCCCTCTTATCATATTGTAAAGTGCTACGGAATATGTTGGCACTATATAAATGCCAATAATAATAACAGTAATAAATAAACCAATGCAATGTTTTGTTTAGACTAATCAATTCAGCCAAACCAAATTTTGTTGCAGTACACAAGTCCAATATGTGGGCTATAGACCCTTTGGCTGCATAATGTAAATTAAATAATAATTCCAAAGTAGTTGATTGCATATTTGCAGACATGTATACAATATACAATTACAATATACTTCTGTTGTCATTCAAAAATGAGAAAAGGTGCTTCTTTAAATTTGAGGCAGACATATTAGTAGGTTCATAAGTCTAGAATGATGTCACACATTTGTTCTCTATTTCTTCCAAAGTATAACGGAGGCCTTAATTATTTGCAATTGGTGTTCCAAAAGTCTTTATGGAGTTGGCCAAAGGGTGAGAGGTCAGCCTACTTAGCTCTGCAACATGTTTATGTCCATAGCAAGGCGTGCACATACCACCAGCATGAATGCATATTCTACTAGTGATAAGTATACATGAGCTAGATAGTAGTAGAAGTAGTATATGGTACCCTTGTTTTTTGTTACCTCTTTTTTGATAAGCTATAGATCAGAGTATGATATCAGTCATCAACAGAATCCAGTTAAACAGTAACTGTATCTGCTCTATATGAGCAATACACCTGCATATAGGCAGGTGTATAACTGCAAAAGGCAGGCTGGTGAACTGCTAAGGAAGTTGATCAGCAGCATGGAAACCAGGGTTCAAAACCCAAAAAGTCAGTTCCTCACATAGAGACTGTACTGTGTGTTTAGGGGAATAATGCCACCACTTGTCAGTTTAGTTTATTCACCTTATTTCCTTTCAAGATTCATTTGTGATTGTTTATATTTTTCTGCCGTCACATTCTATGTTTCTATAAGTATTACTTTACTGAGAGGGCAGTGGATGCATGGAATATCCTTCCAGCTGAAGTGGTAGAGGTTAACACAGTAAAGGAGTTTAAGCATGCGTGTGATAAGCATAAGGCTATCCTAGACTTAATATAAGGCCAGGGAATAATGAAAGTATTTTAGAAAATTGGGCAGACTAGATGGGCCGAATGGCTCTTATCTGCCGTCACATTCTATGTTTCTATATAGATATGATTTTTACATTCTGGAAGGTGCATTGCTAAAAAATCATCAGGATCGAACAACTAACAATAATAACAGTATTTAAATGTTGTATGTATCTGGATTTTTTAAATCTACTGTATGTAACATAGAAAGAATTTCTGATTTTATGTAAATAGGTCGGACCACTGAACTATTTGAAGGATAAGAGAAAATAATGAAGGAATAAATCGAGGTGAATTATACAAATCAAATTGCTTATGAAACTCTAAGTAGCAACCTATACACAAACATATGTAACAACAAAAAATTGCTTGACATTGATAAAGGATATTTGGACTAACATGGTTTCCTTAAGTTTTAAATCCTATATAGCATACATCTTCCATCAGAGCTATACTTTAAAAATGCTAAAATTAATAAAATATATAGTATTTCAGTTCTAGAGCTGAGTCATATGGACTAATTAGTTCATCTTTGTTACAGAATATCTGTTGATAGCTATAACTACTGATTCATTATACAGGCAGGAGATGGAAAGAACACATGGATTTGTAAAGAAAACTTTTTTTTATTTCCCACTGTCAATGGGTGAAAATAAGGTGAAAATAAGGTTAGAATTTATAAAGAGTCCCTGTCGCAGCATTTATAAGTACAATGCACTGGCAGGTATATACTGATTAAAACTAATTTTCTTTTTTTCCCCTTTTCTTTTAATAACATTTTGCTCAATTTCTGCTGAATACAGATTGTTAGCATGAAGCCATCATAGAAATTTTAAATTGCTTATAATTTATTTTATGTCATTTTCTTCTGCATTGTCTGCATTGATACATGGAAATTGCAGGGGAAAAGACGTGTAATGCTTCATTAGCTAATTGTGCATGGTACAGCTCTTTAGGGGTAAACAAGTGACGGACATTTGCTGAATGGCCAATGCCTGTCATGCATATCATAGCCTAATGATGCCAGTAATGGCACTTGGGCTCCTGGAGAGTCATCTGTCAAATTAGCACACTGAATTATTTATTACCTCAATGTAAAATTGTTGAAAGCAGCTGAGACTTGTTTTTGTTTCTTTATTTGAACTTTTGACAAAAGCAGGCTAGTGCAGTGATATCAAAATACAAACATATTATTTTTATAGTTATTCTTGTTTAATGGAAAGTAATTATTAAAAATTCTTAAAGTGTTTTACAGACTTACTGCTGCATTTATATTACTTTGTGGACAAATCTACAAAAATCTATAAAATAGACAAATAAAGTAAGTATTTGAAATGATTTTTGTACTTGCTGTGATTTCCTTGCATAATTCAGTGTTTATTCTATTTGTTTGGGCATTACTATTGTACTTGATAAGATTTTTTATGTAAATTCCAACAAAAAAACACACAAAACAATAAAAAATAAATCTATGCCACTGTTAGTTTATCTCAATGAACTTTCTATTCAACATTTAACCTTATATATAGGGTGAGGTAGAGGCAAAAAATGCCTACAAAATTCAAAGTATAATCAAAGAAAATTAGACCTGTGCTGCAGATACTCCACACTCAAGTCCCAACAGTGTATAAACCACCAAAAAACAAACAAGAATCCTGCGCATCCAGTATAGGTGTGCACACCCAGGTGCTACCACAATTTATGTGAGGACAAAGTTAAGGCAGCAAACGTTTCAGGCAGCAGCCCTTTATCAATGCTAATGTCCAATATTTAACCTTAGTCTCTTTAAAGGTACACTTTAAGGGTCATAATTAGTATAGCTTTGTGTGTGTATGTTTGTGTGTGTGTATATATGTCACCATGGCATATGTCACCATACACGTTACCGTAATCACGCATGTGCACTGGAAGCCAGAAGTTTGCTCCGGTCGGACTGGGGAATCACTTCACGCAGGGGGATAAGTCATTTATTTGTATTTTGCTATATATTGAAATTATTTTTGCACTGTAAATATCTTGATAAAGACCTAGGAGGATCAAAATGTTGATGTAACCACTTGGAAGGTTTAATACACTGTTAGGAGAGTGCTCCTTATTTCAATTTGTATATATATATATATATATATATATATATATATATAAATATAAAAATTCAACAATTTCTGGCACTCTTCCCAAACAAAATGAATCACATCCAATAATTACCAGGTGCCTCTTCGTGTGAAAATATAAACCAAAAAAGATTGAGAGCACTCAGTGGATTTTGTAAATCAATACTATATTAAATATAACGCATACAAATCAACGTTTCGACCGTCTAGCGGTCTTTATCAAGATGCTGTACCATGTGAAAATGCACAATAAATACCATATCATGTATTAAACTTACCCAATCACCGAGTGTACCCTGTCTGTCCGACCTGCTCCGTGAGTGATGCCGCAAATCGCCGGCTAACGTGTGTACTGCCGTAAAGTGACGTGAACGTAAACACCAAGTGTTGCCTAGAAACGGCAAAGCTATTAGAGAAAGAGAATCGGAACGAGTTTAAAAACATGAACGGAGGAAAAAATAATGATAAATAAAGTATGAAGCTTAAATTCGAAGTCCTGAGTATATGTGGATGTAAGATATTGAAGGAAGCAGGCTAAATGAATGAAAGTTGTACCGGATGAGATAACCAGAACGGACTCTTATAGGTGAATATGAATATGCTAAATAATGAGAAATGATGAGCTAATAAAGCTGTGTAATGTGAAATAAGTGTACTAAAAACTAAGATAAACTGAGGTGTGTGAAATATGATATGTGTAATGAAATAAAAAATGAACTATGAAAAAAGGAAACAGTGTCTAAAAAACATATGTGATTAAAGGAGACTAAGTTTGCGGAAGAGATGAGAGATAATTGTATGTGCCAATGAGAAAATATAAAGAAAAATAGTAAAAAATATATGATGTGTGTGATGAAAAAAGGGAATAATGGATAAAATTATGTCTGGAGTGGGCTGGATGGTCTGAAAAAACTAAGTGAAAAGAAAAGTGACTGTGAAGAAACAAACAGCATGCAGTAATACAATACAGTGTGAAAAAATATAACAAAGTGTCAAAGTGACATGAATGCCAAGAATGAAAAAAGCCTGCTACCACAACCCTAAACCATCGCCAAAATTATAATCGATATTAATGCCACAATCTGTGTTTAAGCTAGCATCAAGAGACTTAATCACATTAGAAAGGATCTAATTCCTATAGAAACCATGGGTCCCACAAAAGGTATTTTTAATAAATGTTCAAAAAACAGCCAAAGGAGTTGTATTCGTTCAGTCCTTTCGGTTGGACTGTATCTAAACATTTAATCCAGAAAGTCTCTCTCTGTAATAGTAACTTTGATCTGTCACCCCCTCTGGTCAATGGTGGAATGTGGTCTATCACAATAAATTTCAAGGTGGGCAAATTATGTTGATGTTCAAGGAAATGCTTTGCACAGGCTTGTCAGTCTTTCCATCACGATAGGCTGTCATGATTCCTGATCTGTGGCCTCTGATACGATCTCTCACTGTTAAATCCGTTTTTCCTACATAATATTTGACACAAGGGCATGAAATGAGATACACCACATGATCACTCAGACAGGTTAAACAATGTTTTATCTGAATTTTTTTGCCTGTATGTGGGTGTGCGAAAGAGGATCCTGTCAACATGTGCCCACAAGTGACACAACCTGGGCACTTGAAACAGCCTTTCTTTACATTTTGTGTCTGGAAGTTGTAACAACTTGGTGTATCAGTTTTTACCAAGATGTACTTCAAATTTCTGTTGTGTGAGAATACAATACGTGGTTTTTGCAAAAAAATCTGATTAAGTGTCTTGTCTGAAGAAAGGATGTCCCATCTCTGTTTAATCTTTTCAGAAAACCTCTGGCTTTCTGAGTGATATAATAGAGGGATCGTGATCTTTGAGTTACTTTTTGGCTGTTTAGTTGTTATTCCTTTGAAGATATTTTCAGCCTTTTCCAGGCAATTATGTAGGACATTATGTTTATATCCCCGTTCCAAGAAGGATCTGGTCATATCTTGAAGTTGAATCAAACAAGTATTATCATCTGAGTTATTTATGAACACCCTAAGATATTGAGAAATAGGTAACAAATCTTTTAAGGCATTAGGATGAGAACTGTTCGCGTGTAAAAGTGTGTTGCGGTCTGATGGTTTTCTGTACAGACGGTATCCTATGTTCTGACCATTCCGATATAATTCAACATCAAGACACTGGATCTTTTCTGTACTGTATGTCAGACTAAGTTTGATGGTTGAATCCAGATTGTTTAATTCATCAATCATGGTCTCCAGTTCTACTATCGTGCCTTTCCACAGTATGAAGATGTCATCCACAAACCTGTGGTATTGTATCAAATGATCCTTGTATTTAGGTAGAATGTGCATATTTTCATATGCATACATGAAGCAGTTAGCGTATGTTGGCGCTATTGCTGACCCCATCGCTGTCCCAGTGTCTTGAATGTAAAAATTTTTTTCAAAACGAAAATAATTATTGGACAGCGTGAGTTGTAAACCTTCCAACAAAAATTCAATAGGAGGTCCTTCATAAACATCTGACTGTGAAAGAAGCGTTCGCATTGCTTCTATGCCCATTGTGTGTGGGATCACAGTATATACATTTTTGACATCTGCTGTTGCAAAAATAAATTAAGTGTCCAAAAGCATGCAATTTGTTATTTTGCCAAGAAAATCTTGGGTGTCTCTTAAGCATGTGTGTAATCTGATGACTGTAGGTTTGCAGAACAAATCTACAAACTTAGCTACTGGTTCCAACAAACCTCCTCGAGCGAAAACAATCGGTCTCCCAGGTGGCTTCCTTGAATCCTTGTGTATCTTGGGCAGGGTGTACAGGATCGGGATTTTGGGGTCTGTGTTAAGTGTGATCCAGCCACTTTGCTGCTAATCCTTGTTTGATCCACTCCTGTATTTTATTACTAATCTTAATTGTAGGATCAAATGTCAATTTTTTGTATGTCTTAGTATCAGACAATTGTGTCAAAATTTCTTTCCTGTAGTCAGTGTAATCTTGCAAGACTATCGCTCCCCCTTTGTCCGCTGATCGAATCACAAGTTGTTCATCTCCACTCAGATCTTTAATGGCAGTTCTCTCAGCCGGTGTTAAGTTGTCAGGTTTTTTTTGTTGTTGAGCAAGTATTGTGTCCATGTCTGTTTTCAGAATAGTGGAAAAAGTTTTAATAGCGTGATGTATATTTTTTGGTTCCCATGTACTGTTCAATTTGAATTGTGAAGCCGGTCTAGATGTCGCTGTATTCTGTAAAGCTTGCATGCTTAAAGTTCTGTTCATCTTAAAAAGTTCAATGTCAATTTTGAATTCATCTGGTTTAGAGGTAGGAACAAATGTAAGTCCTTTAGATAGAACTTGATTGTGAGCACTTGTCAAAATTTGGGATGATAAATTAAAAATAGAATTTATTTCCTCTTGGTTGGTACCTTGTATTTATGAATCTTGTTCCTATATATATATATATATATATATATATATATAAATATATATACATATATATACACACGTCCCAGGTCCCAGCACTCAATGCTCCCGGTCTTTTAATGCTCCGGTGCTGTCTCCAACCAAATTGTATACGATACCAGTAGAGAGCACTCAGGAGTCTTTCAAGGTAAATTTCATCTGTTGCTTTATTGAGCAATTACAATTTCACACAACGTTCCAGTCAACGTTTCAGTCTGTAACAGACTTTTTTCAAGTCTTGAAAGACTTACCTTGAAAGACTCCTGAGTGCTCTCTACTGGTATCTTATATATGTATGTTGTATATATATATATATATATTGCAAATGAAATTCAATAATTTCAAAAAACACACCAGATTTTGGCAAAAATAATGGGTTTTTAGTTATATGTGTGTGTGTTTATTAATATACATTATAGTAAGTGTATATTAATACATTACACTATATTAACTGCATTAACACTATTCCATTGACTTGCTTCTTCGGAATCTAAGTAGACAACAGGGAAAGGATAGCAGAACAGTTGAATGGTTAAAGCAATAGCAAGAGAATCCAGATAGGTGTCATGGATGTATTGAATATATTTGTGCACATCTACATAATTTGGTTTGGCTGGAAAAAAAATTCCAAAAATAATTTATTTTGGAACAACCACGTGTTACTTCACCGCAGCAAAATATCAATACCAAAAAAATGATTTGGGAAATAAACCAGATGAACCAAAAGGGTGCGAAAATGGGCCAGTCAGTGTATTGAAAAATAAATACATATTATAAGTATTATGTATATATTTTGGAAAACAGTGATAGGTACTTTTTTTCAACCAATAGATAAAGTAACCAATAGAAGGAAAAATCAGGAAGGGTATTAATTAAATGTATATCTATATATTATGCATTTATTAAATATATAATATGTAAATATAGATTTGGTTTTTTCAGTGATTCTCCTTTTTTTCCCCTATTGGCCACTTCTTCTTTATACGTGAATAAAATAAACATTTAGTGACTGTCACCTGGCCATCAGTTATCTTTTTTTCCAATGAGTCCTCTCTTTTTTTTTGACACCACGGGTTGAATTTAGAATCATGAATCAAATCAAACATGACCAACATTAGTTGGTGCTTGATATGGCTACTTTGTGGCTCAGAGTTTGGGAATTCCTTTGATTTGAATAGCCCTTTTGGACCAAAATAAAGTCTAGTATTGATGCCACTTTGTAATATTTTGTCCAATGATTATCCCTACAAACTATACTTAAAATATGTTGTCCAGTTATAGAAATTGACTAATAAGACAAGAAAATATACACACAGAGGAAAAACTGAAAACCACTGTAATTGTGCAGAGTCATTACAATACCACAGAACATCAAAATGCTAAATGTGTATATATATATATATATATATATATATATATATATATATATATATATGTGTATATGTAAAAAACAGATACAATTCGAATCTTGTAATATCTTTTTTATTGGACTAACATAATTTTTTAATGACAAGCTTTCAGGAGAACCTCCCTTTCTCAAGTCTTAATCATTTCTGAGCAAGACGACACATAGAATTCAAAGTTGAGTTGTGATACAGGGGTTAAAGCGACATGAGTGCAGATAAGACAGAGGTATCACTGGACTAATACGTATCACTGGACTAATACGGCTACAATCTCTACTTGAACACACACACATATAGAAAAAAAAATGGAAAATTTATTCACTTACCGTAATTTTCTTTTCCTGGCTATTATTCATGGCAGCATATACACATGGGTTAGCTCCTCCCCTTACAGCCGATAGGACAGGAAAACCACCAAGGTTTTAAAAGGAGGCTCCATCCCTAAGGTCCTCAGTCAGTTTACAAGCTCTACAGTACATAAATAGAGACATTAATGGGTGGGAAGTATATGCTGCCATGAATAATAGCCAGGAAAAGAAAATTATGGTAAGTATGAATAAATTTTCCATTTTCCAGGCTAATCATGGCAGCATATACACATGGGGAATACCCACGCTTACAAAGGGAGGGACAGAATAGCCAATCAAATAATCAGAATAATTCAACATAGATAGAAGAATTAACTGAGTTAAGTACTTGAGTACCAAATTGTGCATCATAGACTGTTTTAACGAACAGTATGAAATGCCAGACAAACGTGTCTAAAGAGGTTCAAATGCTAGCTAACAAAAAGTGTCAGCGGAAACCATTACCATTGCAACCCATGATGCTGCAACAGCATCAGAGGAGAGTGCCCTGATACCCTCCAGCACAGGTAGAGAACGGACGTGACGTCCAAATTGTGTCTCACGAATTACTTCAATGTCCAATATGTAATGCAGGACAAACTAGTTCAAAGAGGTCCAAATGCCAACTTTACAAAGTTTCAGCAGAGACCATTGCCATGGAAGCCCACGAGATGCTGTAACAGTACTAGTGGAGAATGCCCCAAATCCTTTGGTACAGGTAGAGAATGGCATTGAAAGGCTCTCACTTTAGGCAGGATCTCTGGTGCTACCAGCAAGACAACCATATCCTGTTGAAATTCAGTGAATGGGGGTACACAGGATCAAGCCTGGAGTTCACCCATTTTCCTTGCTGGGGTACTAGCCACGAGCACTTTCTGTGCTACCACCATGAAAGCACATTCTAGAGGTTTGAATAATGGTTCAGTCAGGGCCCATGAGAGCAGTGGTACGTCACACATTGGCTTCACCACACTCCGTGGAGGCATGATTTCATTCAATGCCTATATGAAGCAAAGTGCAGCTAAGTGCACACATTCACCTTGCTGAGGTACAAGTCACCAGCAACAGCAACGTCTGGGCTAAAATCATGGAAGCTCCTGCTAGAAGTTCAGTCAGAGTCTGTGAGACCAGTGGTACGTCACATATTGGTTTCAACACCCTCAGCAGAGGCTTGAGTTTAATTGTTGCTTACATGAAGCAAAGCACAAGGGATATCAACGCTTAATCGGTACCCTTCAGTACAGGTAGAGAAGCATTCACCATAGGCAGGATCTTCAGATGCCAAATGCAAGATGACCATATCTGTTGAAAAGTAGTGAAAGGGGGTTCACAGGATCAAGCCTGGAGTTCACCCATTTTCCTTGCTGGGGTACCAGCCACCAGCACTTTCTGTGCTACCACCATGGAAGCTCATTCTAGAGGTTTGAATAATGGTTCAGTCAGGGCCCGTGAGACCAGTGGTACGTCACATATTGGCTTCACCACACTCAGTGGAGGCATGATTTCAATCAATGCCTATATGAAGCAAAGGGCAGCTAAGTGCTCCTCTAGAGTGTTATAACACAGAACCTTTCAAGGCCTGAACGAGGAGTAATTCCAACAGACAAAAGCATGTCAAGCTTAGTAAAGCCTGTATAGGATTGTAAGAGGATCTCAATGACCGTCTCAGGGATGCCTATACTAATATGGACCCCTGCATCAACACCAGAACTTGAGGATCCTGGTGTGTCATGGGGCCTTGTAATAGGTCTGGACATACAGGAATTTCCTTTGGAGGTTCCAGAATCATCTTATTCATCATAGGAATTTGAGTCGACACGGTCTTCCACTGTCACCTTTTGCATTGCCTTCTTAGGAAAGTCGAAAACAGGAAAATATGTACATCAGACTAAAATTCGAAATTTGAGTCAGTGTATCCTGAACCTGAGCATTCTGGTCCTAGCATGTAAAAAATACTTCTGGACCTGGTATGTCCAAGAAATGGCCATCAGATCTATGTAGGGTATCAGACAATCTGCGTCAACCCTGAGGATACGTCAGGACCTGGTTGCCAATCCACCTTGTCCACAGTTATTCAGCTCTAGCAAACAGCCATTGTATTCTGAGCCACTGGTTGTTCTTCTGTGCCCTGATTATGGGCTGGAATTCCATCAATACGTATCTGTGAGACCCATCTTGGTAAATATATGATACAGTTGCATTGATTTTTGAGCAAATTTGGACCCACTCATTCTTCAGCAAGCCTCTGAAGTGAAGAAGAACCTTGAAAATGACTCTTAGTTCCATACAAATGAATGGAAATATTGTGCAACATGTTCCAAACACTGTGCAACCAATCTTATAAAAACTGGAATTCGAGCTAATAATCGACCAATGAGGTTCTGTTCACAGGAAACTCAGAGATCTAATCCCTCTTTCAGCTGCCAGGGAAGGTGTAACTCCACTGATGGGGGACATAGTAAGTGGCTGACTCCAATAATCTTTCTCTTGTTGGATCAAGATAGGAAGGATCTGTAAGGAATCCAGAGATGCCATTGGGCCCATCTGACAAGTCTGCTGGTGGAAGCCAGGATTCCTAGTAGTTGTATCTATTTTCTTGCTGTTACCAAGCAGAAATGAAGAAACTGGGAGAGAAAACCTTTACAATCTGTGGAACTGTTCCCGAGATAGGGAAAAGCAGAGCATAGAATTTTCCACTCGGGAATGTCAACCACTGAGCTGGTCTGAAACTGCTTTTCTTGATATTCATCAAGCAGCCAAACTTTAGGAGTTATGAAAGAACTATATACCTCTGTGTGCCTGCCTTCTGAGGGTCTAAGGCTATCAGAAGTAGATCCTCCAGCTAATGGAACCAGGTGGAGTTCTGGGCTCTCAATAACACTATAAGCACATATAAAGATTCTTGGGGCCACATTGAGGCCAAATGGTAGGTTCTCTTCTGAGCTAATGCCGAAGATCTCTGCAGATTGGACTGAAAATAAGCATCCTTGAGATATATAGAGGTAAGGAAATTATCCTTCCAGATTGCTTGAGATATGGATCTGCTTGACTCCATCCCGAAGACTCTGACATTCAGCCTCTTGTTGGCCCCTCTTATGTCCAATGTAGGCTTTCCTGTGCTTTTCCTCTAAGCACCAGAAGAGAGGCGTGTCCCTGGAACTGCTCTTGTTCTGGGACCTAAAAAAAAAAATATCACCTCTTCGTCCAGAAGGCTTCTTCCTTCAGTGCTTTACCTTTTGATTCATTGGTCTTAATACTCCTGTTGGTATGGGGACTCCTGTGCCCGTTAAGAAAAAACTCCAGTCTATATCAATCTGGACCATGGATACCACACAAGCCTCCAGAGTATGATGAGCCCAGGTATGTGTGATCAGAAAAATGAGGCTCCTAGTACTGGAGGAGATATGTTCATTGCTGAAGAGCAAAACGACTGCGTTATAGCTCCATTAGAACCTTGAAAGGCAGGTTTACCAACTGCCATGAGTCACCTCTGGAGTATTCCCTGCAGGGCCAGTAGCTCCATGTATCTCACATACTGGTCACTGGAGGTTCTCCGGTCTGACTATGACTATGAGGAGCTGGGATCCTTGGAACTTCCATCCTAAGGTACCAATATCTTGCAGCCCTCATTCGCCTTATCAATGGAATTATCCAAAGTTTCCCCAAACAGCACCACCCCTTCAAATAGAATGGTGTAGAGGGCAGACTTGGAGGATGAGTCATCATCCCAGAAATAGAACCATAATGCTTTCCTAGCTGCTATAGACAAAGCCATTTGATCCAGAGAATATCCTAGTTACATCTAGGGAAGTTTCTGTGAAGAAGTCAGTTGTAACCTGAAGACTTCAGACTGCCTCTTCAATCTTGGCTTTTAATATCTCTCTCCATAGTAGCTTTGAGATCTTTAATCACATATTTCATGTTTGTAGAAACAGCAGCGGAAGTCACAGCTGGCTGGCCTCCTGCAATGGTAAGCGTAAAATTTTGGATAGGTCTGCGTCCACCTATGATCCATAAGTGTGCAACTTAGTTGGTGTAGTTCTGGGGTTGGAAATAACTTCCTCCACAGGGTAAAGCCTGGCCTCTTTTCTTACCCCTAAGGCCTCTGGAACTTACTTTGTAAGCCCTGCCTGCATGTCATGTGGCTGCACAGTGATAGGTCATGCTGAAGCGACAACCTTCTGGAGGAAGTCAGTGCATAACCGATTCCTTCCACTGTTTTCACCTCATAACCAGATCCTGGTGAAGAATCAGACACCTGACAAATAATAATAACTAAATATTACCTGTGGTAAGTATTAAGAAAAAATGTGCACTGTTAAATTCTATAAGAAACCAGCGAAACAGCTTTAAAACAGGCTGAAGACAGCACTTATCCATGTCTGGAGACACTGCAAATACTTACCAAATAAGTGTGGTAGGTTTACTGTACTTTTCCCTTTATTTTAGGCACTTTCTGGCAATTGCCCTTATCCAAGATGGCTGCCACAACGCGTATTCCCACAATGCAAGTCATCTGTATTAGGCCCAATAAGGCACAAACTGCACACATGTGGGCCTATTCCGAGTGTGTTTGCTGTTTAGAGACCAGGGAGAGGACTCTGTCTTAAGCCTACATGGCCCCTAAACACCCAGGGTACCGGGAATAAATCACTGGGACCGAGGGGAAGCAAAATAGATAACAAAAGTGCCTGCAAGGGAGTTGAAAAGGCAACCACGTGCAAAAAGTCAAAGTTTAAAGGCACCACAGTCTAAAGGCCTCAAGATATAAAAGGTAACACAGTTTTCAAAATGTATCACAGTTTTAAATATATCAGTCTTCAAATGCACTGCAGTTTTCCAAATGTACTGCAGTTTCAATACATGCAAAAGTATTAAATGCAAATTTAAATGAAACAGTTTTAAATGCCACACAGCTGAAATGCAACACAGCTTAACCCCTTAAGGACATATGACATGTGGGACATGTCATGATTCCCTTTTATTCCAGAAGTTTGGTTCTTAAGGGGTTAAATGCTTCCTAGCAAAAGCACAACCGCATAATGTACCACAATCTTAAAAATAAGGTACAGCTGTATAATGCACTAGTTTAAAGATATCAAAGCTTAAATGCATCACAGCATAAAAGCACAACTGCATAATGTACTACAGTAAAACAGGCAAATAAAGTAATGAAGATAAAAAAAACATACATGTCCGTAAGTTAAGGGAGCAAATTGCTCACGTCCTAAGGGCTGTAGGACAGGAAAAAGACTGAGGACCTTAGGGATGGAGCCTCCTTTTAAAACCTTGGTGGTTTTCCTGTCCTATCGGCTGTAAGGGGAGGAGCTAACCCATGTGTATATGCTGCCATGATTAGCCTGGAAATATATATATATACATATATATATATATATATATTGTAGCTTAAAGAGGTAATACTTGCATTTTAGAAAGGAATTGATAATATATAGAGAACGTAGATAAGCATATTAAAGGAACACTATAGTCAAAGGAACACTATAGTCACCTAAATAAAGCAGTTTTTGTGTATAGATCATTCCCTTGCAATTTTACTGCTCAATTCATTGTCATTTAGGAGTTAGATCACTTTGTTTCTGTTTATTGACAGAGCCTGCATAAAAACAAAAACGGTTTCACTTTCAAGCAGATGTAATTTACCTTAAATAATTGTATCTCAATCTCTAAATTGAACTTTGATCACATACAGGAGGCTCTTGCAGGGTCTAGCAAGCTATTAACATAGCAGGGGATAAGACAATCTTAATTAAACAGAACTTGCAATAAAGAAAGCCTAAATAGGGCTCTGTTTACAGGAAGTGTTTATGGATGGCTGTGCAAGTCACATGCAGGGAGGTGTGACTAGGGTTCATAAACAAAGGGATTTAACTCCTAAATGGCAGAGGATTGAGCAGTGAGGCTGCAGGAGCATGTTCTATACACCAAAACTGCTTCATTAAGCTAAAGTTGTTCAGGTGACTATACAGGGAGTGCAGAATTATTAGGCAAATGAGTATTTTGACCACATCATCCTCTTTATGCATGTTGTCTTACTCCAAGCTGTATAGGCTCGAAAGCCTACTACCAATTAAGCATATTAGGTGATGTGCATCTCTGTAATGAGAAGGGGTGTGGTCTAATGACATCAACACCCTATATCGAGTGTGCATAATTATTAGGCAACTTCCTTTCCTTTTGCAAAATGGGTCAAAAGAAGGACTTGACAGGCTCAGAAAAGTCAACAATAGTGAGATATCTTGCAGAGGGATGCAGCACTCTTAAAATTGCAAAGCTTCTGAAGCGTGATCATCAAACAATCAAGCGTTTCATTCAAAATAGTCAACAGGGTCGCAAGAAGCGTGTGGAAAAATCAAGGCGCAAAATAACTGCCCATGAACTGAGAAAAGTCAAGCGTGCAGCTGCCAAAATGCCACTTGCCACCAGTTTGGCCATATTTCAGAGCTGCAACATCACTGGAGTACCCAAAAGCACAAGGTGTGCAATACTCAGAGACATGGCCAAGGTAAGAAAGGCTGAAAGACGACCACCACTGAACAAGACACACAAGCTGAAACGTCAAGACTGGGCCAAGAAATATCTCAAGACTGATTTTTCTAAGGTTTTATGGACTGATGAAATGAGAGTGAGTCTTGATGGGCCAGATGGATGGGCCCGTGGCTGGATTGGTAAAGGGCAGAGAGCTCCAGTCCGACTCAGACGCCAGCAAGGTGGAGGTGGAGTACTGGTTTGGGCTGGTATCATCAAAGATGAGCTTGTGGGGCCTTTTCGGGTTGAGGATGGAGTCAAGCTCAACTCCCAGTCCTACTGCCAGTTTCTGGAAGACACCTTCTTCAAGCAGTGGTACAGGATGAAGTCTGCATCCTTCAAGAAAAACATGATTTTCATGCAGGACAATGCTCCATCACACGCGTCCAAGTACTCCACAGTGTGGCTGGCAAGAAAGGGTATAAAAGAAGAAAATCTAATGACATGGCCTCCTTGTTCACCTGATCTGAACCCCATTGAGAACCTGTGGTCCATCATCAAATGTGAGATTTACAAGGAGGGAAAACAGTACACCTCTCTGAACAGTGTCTGGGAGGCTGTGGTTGCTGCTGCACGCAATGTTGATGGTGAACAGATCAAAACACTGACAGAATCCATGGATGGCAGGCTTTTGAGTGTCCTTGCAAAGAAAGGTGGCTATATTGGTCACTGATTTGTTTTTGTTTTGTTTTTGAATGTCAGAAATGTATATTTGTGAATGTTGAGATGTTATATTGGTTTCACTGGTAAAAATAAATAATTGAAATGGGTATATATTTGTTTTTTGTTAAGTTGCCTAATAATTATGCACAGTAATAGTCACCTGCACACACAGATATCCCCCTAAAATAGCTATAACTAAAAACAAACTAAAAACTACTTCCAAAACTATTCAGCTTTGATATTAATGAGTTTTTTGGGTTCATTGAGAACATAGTTGTTGTTCAATAATAAAATTAATCCTCAAAAATACAACTTGCCTAATAATTCTGCACTCCCTGTAGTGTCCCTTTAAAGTATCATTGTCATCTTTGTAATATTACATATTTATAAAGATCCATTGCATTATGGAAGATAATGTTATCAATAGATTGTGGTAAAATAGCCAAGCTGTAACCATAGGTCAGTTGGAAAGTTTTTCCAATAATATATTTTAGCTTAGATTTTTCGGTCCTCAATTCATTGCAATTAGCTGCTTAGTACATAACAGTCAATGTGAACAAAATGCACACGAGAACGTATAGTCTTCAGAGCAAATAGGTGATGGATACAGAAATTGTAAGTGTTTATAGGCATACATCAAAGAACTCAGAGCCATATATTCTTATTAAATGCTGTAGTGGTTAGTCTGCCAGGAGTTTCTACCCACAAGAAATATGTTGAACTGTTTATGAACAGTTTGACATTTATCTTGCTATGTCAGGTATCTGCGATCCTTCTAGTCTGAATTAATCTGATGAAGCAAAAGTTCATAATTCTACATTATTATACCAACTCATAAAGGTTTAAATTGTATTCACTGGTCATGAACCATCACATGGAACTTCTGCATTATCAGACCAACTCAGACCAGAAGGACCACTCACACCAAACATTGCAAGCTAAGTGTCGAATGACAAACAGTTTCACAGATAAATGGCAAATGGTGTCAGGGAACTTTAACACACTGTAGTAGTTATGGTTGCCTAGAGTATCCTTTTAATTGCATTGTATCAACAAATCATCATGCCATTTTTAATCACCCTTTTTTCACAACTAAATTATGGATTATATTTTTATCAATACTTATTTGTCATTTATTGCACATTGCCATAGAAAAGAATATTGACTTGATTTTTTAAAGTCAACAGTTAGAGAGGTAGCATTTATTTGAGTTCTAAAAATCGTATTAATCAGTGGAATTTGAACACTGACCCGGCTACATACCTCACACCCTAGACCGGAAAGATCATGGGCAGGAAAAAGGAAAAAAATGAAGGCTGATAAAGGCCCTAATAGCTAGGATATCCGTGAACCCCTGCAGAACATGCAAAAGGCCACATAGGATAGGGTGGAGGTGGAAGACGTGGGTTCCTTTTACTCCTCAGATGACATCTCCTTAGATCCTGAAGAGGGGGCATCACTGGGTCTAAAACCAATACGCCATAAGCCAATACGCCAACAGTCAGGGAAATGGTAATGGCAGATCTGCTCAAAAGTATGTTGGTAGACCTGCGTAAGAATGTAGCGCAGGACATAGCCTACTTTAAAGATGCCATTGAGGGCACCACTGCTAGGATTACTATCCTGGAAGCCTCCACAATCCACAAGCACTAATGTTTTTGTTTTTCTTTCTTTCACTAGATCCTAGGATATTCATTATTATATTTTTTGACCTCTGCCGACAAATATGATTCAGGGCAGTTATCATTAGATAAAGGTTTGGGACATCCTGCAATAGGATTTATCTCGGCTCTGTATATTTTCTGATTGACAAGTTATCAATCAGACTACCAATACATTGGTTTATCACCATACCTATAAATATTGGTTTGCACATGTTTTAGAAACTGGATATTTCATCCCCATAAATTTATTTTTAAATACTACCATTAAAAGTTATATTTTATTAGTTAGGACACTCATGTCTTTGTTTGTTTATCACTAATGATACAAGACTCACCTCTGTTGAACAGAAAGTCAAAGAACTACAGTGAAAATAACTTACCACTGTGGAAAGAGTGAATGCACTTAGGAATCAACTAAGGAGATATAAGCTAACAGTATGCTGTTTTCCAGAGTCTGTGGGGCTTTCTGATTTACCACTTTTTGTTAGACGTCTGTTCGCAGTCTTCTTACTACCTAAACAAGAGAAAATGGTGTTTAGTTGCCGAAACCAGCGTGCACTCCAATGTCAGCAACTGCAGACATCATTATCCACTTGCCCACCTTGCAGCACTTCGAGGGAAAAACCCACTACTCTTTGAGTGCTCCACATTCTGAACGTACCTATTACTTACTTGGCAAAAACTCCTGTATAATAGAAAAATACCCTCATTCTATATGCATATGTTTTCTTGATAATATGATAACTTTGTGGGATGTAACGGTGTACGTAATGATAATTTTCGAATGTCTTTGTATTATTCATATACAGAATGACACAAATAAAGTATTTTTTTAAAAATGAATTAATTAATCCTCGCAGTAATGGGATGAATCAATATGTCATGTGTTGACTCACATTAGTTTATTGACTATGATAATGAGGGCCTGAACCCTATACTTAAAAGCTGAAAATTATTTTTTATTTTTTCTAATTGTGTGCTATTTTAAAGCAGCTTGTTGATTTTAACAACTTCACTAGATCACTTCTTTTGGATTTTTTTGTACATTTATAAGTTCCCTACTGAGCACTTTTTGTTCATTCACTTTCCATTTATTCATTACATTTTTTTACATACACTTTAGAGGAAAATTAAGTTTCAGATTTCTTGGTATTCCTTATCGTACAGGATCTGAAATGTGAGAAGAAAAGCAGGTCTGATATTGATGGTATACTTGCAAATGCAACTTTCTACTTCCATCAGAATAAAATAGTCTATTTATAATGGTTGGCTGACTAAAACCAGGCTGTGTTCTTACATAAGAGGTCCTAGAGAGAGGTGGGAATAAAGGAAAAGGGACAAAGCACTGGAAACAATAAAAAATGTCCTATACTTTTCTGTGAATTCAAATGACGCAATTATAACCCGTTCTTTACCTTAACAATAAACCTAAAGTAGAACATATTGTAAAATAAAATTAAATAATGCATATCCACAGTTTATAATATAATACAAATAACACAGCAGCGATACTTGCAAGAATATTCACTAAAACAGATATACATGGACATTTTAGCATATCACATCCAAAAAAAAAAAGAACTAAATTCGGCTATAGAAATGTAATTACAATATCAAGGTGATATCCCAACAATCCACTATTTGATGAATAAACTACTTGAGTAGGAGTTTGATAATCAAACTGCTTCAGATATTACATGAAAGAGTTTTGATGACATTAACTTGAAAAAGAGAAATATTATTCCTCATTCTATAAAATAAGTTACCTCAAAATAAACATCAAATAAGGACACAGTTGACAAACAATGATGTATAGTTAAAGTGACAACCTGACATGGTGTTTCTGGCGCCATAGGGTGTAATTTCCAGAAAGGAAGCCCAACTAGTCAGAATAGTTTTCAAGGATAACAAACCTATTTGTAGAAGAGTGCCCAGATGTGCACAATGAAACAGCCCACTTGAGACCTAATTTTATTTTGCATCCTCTATGAAAACTGTCAGTCTAGTAAGCAGGTCACCTGCACCAAGGGCATGGTTCCAGAGTAAGTATAAATGGGCTTTTGTACACCTGTTAAACCACAACACTATCTAGTAGACAGAGAATTGCTTTCTGGTTTCACTGGTTTTCTATTAAGCAATTTCAGTCCAGTCAGAAGAGTTTAGTATTTGGTGTTGTGGCCAGTATTTGGTGAGTTACCCAAGTTACAAAACACAATTTTTTTGTCCTACCATTTCCTTTCAGTGATTCATTTACTCTCTACCAACCTGGGTGATCCAGGTAAGTTTTCAAACCATTCTAAAATGGTTTGTCAAAGTACATTAAAATGTCACCATGGCATGCTATAGGATATAGTCACTACAGTGGGCTCTAGTGGTTATGGAACTTAGAGTGTTTCATTAATATATTTGTAGCTGTGACATATTTTAGTTATTTTGGCATCTCACGCCACTTGAGATAATGTAATTATCTGTATTTTTGCTACTTGGACTTTTAAAACAAGTTCATCTATTATTTTTTTTTAAATTGTAATTGTATTTATTTAAGATACATTTTCTCTTTATTTGAACTGTCTATTATATTTAAATACCTCTAATGGTATAATTTCACCAATGGATTACATCAACAATGATAATTTGTAAAGAAGAGTGATTCATGTTTCTTGATAAATATAGTTTGACTTTTGGGGATTTCAAAGAATGAATAATTACCTTAAAGGTACATTAAACATGGATTATAATTTGATTAAATCTAGTGTAAGAGAACCAATTCGGGCACACAACTTAAAAGACATTCAATCCCATGTTTGAATAATTGTAGGACCTACCAATATTGAGGTACTGTGAAGTAGTGGTAAGCTTTACACAATATGGCTATACGGTGGAACTGAATCCCCATATTTGTTTGCTGAGATAGGTGATTTTAAGTAGCCTCATACAATGTAAAAATGTATTTAATGTGTATGCTGTTCCTTAATCTGTATTATGTTTGAATGTTGATCTCTACGGTAGCACCATTTCTGAGAAATGCATGTTTTGGGTACGCCCCCAATTCCTTTTTGTCTTTACTATTAAATCACAAGGCATGAGATTTTACTTTCTCTTCCTATTCACATAGAGGAACAGGAGTATCACTCCAATGAGAGTTTGTTTGACTTCACTCCTCCTCTGCCCTATAAACATTTATTGGAAGTCTGTAAACCATGCAGGAGCTACATAATTTCTTTTTTTTTTTTCTGGTGTACTATGTCTACACGGAATAACTCCAATGATTACATTAATTAAATCACATTCTTAGAAAAAAAAATTTTTTTTATTATTTACAAATAGCCCTGTAGAATGTGTTTAATTTATTTATTCATCAACATTCTAAAAGTAAAGGTGGCTGACATTTCAATCAAATTAATCTGATATGATAAGATTTGGTGATCAGATACAAGATATATATATATATATATATATATATATATATAGATAGATATATATCTAGAATGCTAGAATGAACATAAATATTTTATTAAGTCAAAGATATAAACAATCAGACATTGCAGAAAATGCATATACAGTCAAGAGTAAAACATTTACGAGTATGGCAAGTATGACATTCAGGTGCAGCAAACCTCAGTTTTGTTTTTTAAAATAATCAGTAAGTAACATGCTGTTTTCAAGAAGGAAAACCTCAGGCTGACAGCAGAACACCAGTACACTGTACCCATGTAATAATATGCAGGTATACACCAATATAATGAAACAAAAATGTAAGGAGAGAAGTGGTGATACTTGGTTATGTGTCAGGTAAGGTGCTGCTGAACAGGGAGGGTGGCAATCAGTAATCCGCCAGACTCAGCCAACTCCCACGGTTAGCATGATGGTTCCACTGCCCCAGGCCTTGATGAGGACCAGCATCTGTGTGCTAGAGGCTTGGTTACTGTTAAAGTATGAGACTATCCCCTTTTGAGGGTGGTCGGAGGATCTGGGTGACAGGCCATGCTTAACGCGGACAGTCCTCCACCCCTGGTGGACGAAGCATGGCATACAAGCCCCATGTGGCCCTCAACCTAGGTGAGTTATGAACAGGATGCACAGGTTTTCTCCAAATGTTTTCACCACGAGTAGGCACACTTTTCTCATGCCACTTGTCACCCAAGGCTCTGCCCCCTTGTTCGGCTTTGGTATTTGCCATACATTGCTGGAGTGTGAGCCAGAAGCATTGGAAATGGCGGTCAAGCCACAGTTGGAAATCTGCAACAGTGTCGCTGGAAGCCTTTTGGAAGGGACTCATGCCTTGTGAGTCCGTGAGAGGAACACCTACCATGTTGTGGGTTTGCATGCAGTTTACCATTGCTCACACAGTGTGATAAGTATTTGCATGCCAGATCTGTCAGCACTGTGAGGACCGGGCTATCCCCCACCAGTCCGGGTGGGGGGGGGGAGGGGGGGGGGAGTGCAGCGGATTCAAGTGTAAGGCTAGGGCACAAGGAAACGGGCCACCTCTCCTCAGTCCAGATCCCAGTAGGCGGCAACAGGATCTTGGGCACTCGGTGGTGAAAATTTTTGAGAAAGGTATGAGACCACTTGCCCGGGTTCCTCTGCTTGTGGATATATCAATCACAAAGCAAATAAGACCCAGAATCAGGCTCAAAAAGCCATTTTCAGCAAGAAATGCAGGAGCTCAAGCTATTCACGTCTGATCAGCTTAGTGGTCAGGCTCCGACCCCCATATATATATATTTTAATGGAAATAGTTCAATTAAACATTGTCTCAACAGACCAGATTTTTTTTTTTTTTTTTTTAAGTGAATGTAATAGAAGCAACAGGTTTCTCATAGCATGACTGAACATCTGTAAGTGGGATTTATCAATGCAACATTTGCTAATTGGGCACTTTATTAGATAGCACATAGTTCTTTCTTTTCTTTTCAGAATCTAAACTGTTGTTGTAACAAGTGTGAAATTTGCCAATACAGAGCATACAACGACAGTCAAAAAAAAAGATCCTTCCCAAATTTAATTAGAACAAATCTGTCCATCTGTTCTGTATTATAACAGGGCTTGCTTACACGCATTCTGCTTCATTGCAAAAAGGCAGAGGGGCAAATTGAATATAGTTGAACTTCCTCTTGGAGAGAGATCAAGGCATGAAGTTAGACCCTTGCTGTGATTCAACAATGAAAGTAGGCTGAGAGGTGTTTCCTTATTGGAAAGCCACATGTCTAGTACATAGAATAGGCCATAAGGGAATTTAAATCCTATTGTTCCCTACACGAGTTGCAACAATATAAACCATGTTCACCATGCAAATTGTTGATTTTTGTCTATTCCCATGTGGCAGATGCCCTTTTATTAGCTGATTGATATATTATTCTCAGCCTCCTGACATCAGACAAGGAAAATTAGCTGCTAGAAAACCAGAAAAGGTATTTAATATTATACAGATATGGATGGATTGAAAAACTATTCTAAAGGTGATTTAACTTTAACAAATTAATATAAATGAAGAAATGAGAAGGGTTACAGATGCTGCAGCTATAGTTTTTAATAATTTCTAGATGGCATATATTAGTTAATGAACGAGAATAAAAAAATAAAATAAAATGTTCACTATTATGTTAACCATAAACATGTGATCCAAAATATTTTTACATATAATATATATAATATTAAATATTTAAAGAAACTGAAATACTGGGTTGTATTAATTTATAAACAGAAGTATAACATTTAAACATATTAAAGAGCCTCCAGTTCAATGCAACGGGCTCTTCCATAGTGATGCCTCTGTTTTTCCCAATGTGGTTAATTATATCATGTGTGCCCAGCCCAGTAAAATATTGTTTAATAAGGTCAGAGGGATATGGTTCCATTTGGCCCTATAAAAAAAAAAAAAAAAAAAAAAATATGGAAACAAAATGATAGCACAATGAATGTTTCAGTGGCTGCAGAAAATATAATTCAGCACTTTGACATTAATTGATATATTTATTTATTTTTATTTTTGTATAATTCTTTATTTTTTTTTGTGCTCTGAAAAGCAGGCAATAAGCAGTGCCACAGCAACAGTTGCAAGCATATCAGGATACATATTAGAAAAGTTGCATGGCAAGCGATAAAACAGCACATTTTTCTAAGAATCATATTAACATGCTAGACAGTCATGTCTAAATGTGAGATAATATATTTAATATTTTTAGTGCCTTTTTACACTATGTTTACATTTATAATGCTGTGACTCTGTGGCTCTGTTTGAGAAAGTGCTTTGTACGACACAAAAAGCGTTAGCATCTTCCTCTACTGTGCCCACCTTGGCACATTGCGTTCCAAGCTGTTTGTGTGTTTAGTAAAGAGCGTTTTTTTTTTTTTTTAATCGACAATTTTGAGTCATGTATTTTTGTCCTACATGTGGACCCAGCGCTGTGGAAGTATTTATATCTACATCTATTAGGACCAGGTGACTTGGCTGTATTTATTATACTTGCATTTTCTTTAAAAACCCACACATAAGTACTTGTGCTTTGCATAATTTTCCACAGATATTTGCTACAAAATAAACCAAATGTCTAAGATTCAAGAAGAGCTAGTTTTGGGAATTTCATCTACCATTTTCAATACTGAATTGTAGTCAGTTACTTAAAGGAACTTTTTGAGCACCATAACCACTACTGCTTGCTCCTTATGATGGGAGAGCCAGGGTACTCCTGACACCATAACCACTACAGTGTGTAGTAGTGGTTATGCTCCCTGTAGTGTTCCTTTAAACTGAATCCCTTATGAAAGAACACATTTAAAGAAATACATAAAACATTATGGAGCTTGCCTATGTTTATTTTTATTGTACTGAATTTTATAGCATTCAGCAGACTGCAATTAGTTTGTTCTCTACTGTGAAATTTTCTGGTCATTTACGATGATTTGAATTCTAGTATCCAAAATATCTAAAAACACTCTAATGCTATCCTCATGAATGGATATGTGCTCTGTATCAAATTTATTTTCTTATCCAGGTCCCGGTATTGGCTTAACCTACTGCTTTATAAAAATGTGCTGGACCCGCTGGGGCCTCCTTCTTGGTGACATCATCTTAAAGGTGCTAGGATGGCTGCATCCAGAAATTAGTTATTTTGACTTTTTCCTGAAATTTCATGCATACCCAGTGAGATTCCAATATCCTCAGAGCTGACTTAACAATGAAGATCAGTGATGCACAGGTAAAGGAAGTGACACGCAGGAAGGAGGTGAGTATAGAAAAAATACCCAATGACAAAGTTTACAAAGGTTATCAACCTGCTAGTATAACTTTGAGAATACGCAAAATTTACAAAAAGAAACAGACATACAGCACATAGGTTAAAAAAAAAGTGACAGATCTGTATTAACCCACAATGCTTTTATATGTGCAGTAAAACAACTTCACATTTGAAATCTAAAGGAGGAAATTGAAGTTGCATGTATAATTCTCATAAGCTAATATCACTTTTTAATGCTGACAATGATTTTAAGCAGTATAATGCGTACTCCCAGCATGCTTTACACATATTTATTAATATATAATATTTATTATATGAATAGGACATAATGTCATTCAAGCCCCAGCATCAGTATAGAGCTGTAGGGTGCCCACCAGCTATTTAATCTTTTCAACATTTACATAGAGCAATCCCAGCAGGACCACACTTGACCCAAGGGGTGAGATTCCACTTTAGCTCCCACTGGGAAAAGTAGAAGTGGGAGGCTGGGTGGGCCGGATTGTAAAATAAAAATAAAACAAAATATAAATCAAGTATGTGCATATTTGTAGACTTAGTAGTAAATGTTTTGAAGCAACTTCTGTGATTTGAAATTTGGACTTAGATTAAGAGGCCTGTAAGTTCATGAACTATTGTTAATTATTAAATGAAAATACATTATTTAAAATGCATGCGATTCAGTCTATGAAGAGTAATATGTGTATAAAAATATGTGACAGATTATCTATTTTAACTCTACTCTATTTAATTTTAGAAGAATTAAATGTACAAATACTATTTTTGAGTCATCTATTGCATTATTACTTGTATATTAATTAACATAATGTATATTTTTCTCTTATTATATATTATTGTTTAATTATTTGATTTCTTAAATTAATTTTATGTAGATTATTTTTTTCCTGAAACATGGGTCCCTAATGACAGATGACTGAAATAATAGATTATTCAATAATTGTTTAGTCCTCCGTGGTCAATTAGCATTATATCCTTTCTATCGTTATTGTTTTGTTCTGATGAAAACCAGTGATTCTTTATTTGCAGTGGCCTCAGGGTCAATTATCAATTTATCATCGTGTCTTGCATGTCTAAAATAAAATACTCTGTGTAGTGTAACCATTGTATAAAATTGACATTAAATAGATTCTGCGTGCATAGACCTAATAAAACATATAAAGAGTGGTGCCTAAAAGGGTTTTACTACCATAAATTGTATTACGTTTCTTTTAGTGGATGATAATAGCAAGTTGGTAACCAATTTAATATATTTTTTTTTATCTCATTGTATGTTTATTTATTTTTATTTTATTTATTTTTTCATTAGCCTTCTGGTATTTTATGTCATTTTTTTAACCCTGGGAGCAGATCTTTGAACGGTTTGATCTCAACTGACTCATTTTTCAAACCGTACGTCTTGATGTGGGATAGGATAGCAAATGATCCCGTCTGTAAAATTGATTAGTAGATTTGAGACAAAGCTTGGACTAGGCTAATCATGTTCTTTAAGAACATTGATAAATGACTACTTTTGTGTGAAATGTGTGAGGATGGTCTCCTGCCCTTTCACATGCTAGAAAATGAAATGATCACTATAGGTTTCTATTGACTTGTGGTTTTTGGAACAGTTGTGCTTCTGCCTAAAGGTTAATTGGACTTGAACTCAAGAAATTAAGAGGTTAGTTAGGGTCATAGTGACAGCAGGCATATATTCTACTTACCCCTAGCAACATTTGGGATGGAATGAATGAATTCTACAACAACAGACAGTAGATAATCAAAACATTGGCTACTAAGTGATTTTTTTTTCCTGACAAGTTCCATCATTATCTTATACATATCCACACGCAGCTAATTTCTTTTTTTTTTTTTTTGTGTGTGTGCTATAGATGGATAAAAAAAACAAAAAAACAAAAAAAACAATTTCCCCAAGTGCAAAGTACCAAGTAAAAGCATATGTTTTTATTAACATGAGAAGTAATATCATGATGATTGGGTCATTTTGAGTATTGCAAAAATCTCAAAAAATCAAGTTCTCTTGATTTGACATGCAAAGTGTAATATAGGCAGCATTATTATTTTTACTATCAGCTGCAGTACACTACATAACATGAAAAACCAAACCCACAAAGGATTGCTCATTAAATTCTAAAATCAGGACATAGGGAAGAATTTGGAATCTGCATTATAATGTACCCAGGGCCAACCTTAGGAGTGTGCAGGCTCTGTGGATGCATAGGGCGCCATGTCAACAGGCCGACACAGCTCACACACTCCCTAGGTGACAGTTGTGAGGGGTGCTCAGAGCACTCCAATACTGCAGGTGCCACTGTGTAGCGTGGCCACGCAGCACCCGAGTGGACAATTTCATTGTCCTCCACTCGGGTCTCTCAGAGAAGGCAGGGGGTGGAGCTAAGTGAGTGGTAGGGTGGGGTTATGCAAACTGCAGGGTGGAGCTAATCAAGGCTTGAATCTGCTGTCTGGTAAGTCCATGCTCTCACATCTAATGCCCCAGTGCCCCTGCTTTCCCATCTCATGCTACAGTGCCTCTACTCTCCCCATTTACTGCTATAGTGCCTCTGCTCCCCATCTGCCACAGTGCCCCTGATCCTCCATCTACTGCTTCAGTGCTGACTACCTATAACTTTGTGTGTGTCTGTGTCGCATGTGGCTGCCTGTACCTGCCTGTAACTGTGTGTGAGGATATGCTTGTAACGGAGTGTGTGACTATGTGCCTAGGACTGTGTGCACCTGACTGTGGGACTGTGTTCATGCAACTCTGCAGAAATGCACACATGCATCCACACATGGGCCTACATACATATTTTTATCTGAATGACATACCCATCACACTCAGCCAATAAACCCTGCACATATCACACGCAGTCAATACAGCAATTACAAATATCACACACAGCCATTGCGTCTGTCACACATAGTGATGTACTGAACTGTCCTCCGGCGAACAGTTCCCGGCGAACTTAGCGTGTTCGCGTTCGCCGCGGCGGGCGGACACATGCGCAGTTCGATCCGCCCCCTATTCGTCATCATTGGGCAAACTTTGACCCTGTGCCTCTCGGTCAGCAGACACATTCCAGCCAATCAGCAGCACTCCCTCCCTTCCACACTCTCCAACCTCCCTCCCAGCATCCATTTTCGATTCATTCTGAAGCTGCATGCTTAGTGAGAGGAGGGAAAGTTTAGCTGCTGCTGATTAGATAGGGAAATTGATAGCTAGGCTAAGGTATTCAGTGTCCACTACAATCATGAAGGACTCATTTGATCTCTGCTGTAAGGACAGCACCCCAAAAAGCCCTTTTTAGGGCTATAACATCAGGCTGCTTTTTTTTTTTTCCTGTGTAATGTAATTGCAGGTGCCTGCCTGCCAGTTTCTGTGTGAGGTTCACATTGGATACTGTGCCTACTTGCCCAGTGCCACCACTCATATCTGTTTTAACAATAGGTTAAGCTTTACATTTAAAATATTATTTTTTTCACTGTAATAGAAGAGCAGTTGCCTGCCTGCCAGCTTCTGTGTGAGGTTCACATTGGATACTGTGCCTACTTGCCCAGTGCCACCACTCATATCTGTTTTAACAATTGGTTAAACTTTAGATTTAAAATAAATAATTTGTTTTCACTGTAATAGAAGAGCAGTTGCCTGCGTGCCAGCTTCTGTGTCAGGTTGGATGCCTTGCCCATTTGCACAGCCAGTGAGGACAGGTGTCAATGTTAGGTGATTTCTGCCCTTTATGGATTAAAAGCAGACTCTGCATCAACTGTGTAATTTTCCATGGGAGTTTTGCCATGGATCCCCCTCCGGCATGCCACAGTCCAGGTGTTAGTCCCCTTGAAACAACTTTTCCATCACTTTTGTGGCCAGAAAGAGTCCCTGTTGGTTTTAAAATTTGCCTGCCCATTGAAGTCAATGGCGGTTCGCCGATTCGCGATCATTTGCGGAAGTTCGCGTTCGCCGTTCGCGAACCGAAAATTTCGGGTTCGCGACAACACTAGTCACACACATGACACATGTAGCTGTCTTCCGAGCTCCTGCCAATCAGAACATTTCCATGGATTACCACAGGGAATGTGGGTAAGTGCCTGAGCTCATGTGACAGTTACTGATGGTCTGCACCCAGTGCAGGCGCCGACCAGATTCCCAGCACACTGGATCACTGCGGCATATATCAATGCTAATAATAATTGGTGACATATAAAGATTAAAAGGTACAAGTTGTAATTATTCGGTTAAATGAACACTCAAGGCTGGGGCTGATCCTGTTTAATTGGTTTGCCGCAAATCCTGCAGAAGCTAAACAAGACTTAAAGCTGCTGGAAAACTTTCAAACTATACTTGTATCCCCATCATCTTCCCTGGGAGAGCTGAACACGTCCTATAAACTGCCATCTACGACTGATATGCAGTCTTATATGTTGATATAGGCAGCAACAAGCTTCCATAGGCTTATAAAGAGTTCTGTCCATTTTCTTTTATGTATTTTATTGGAAGAGACTACTTCAGAGAAATCTTTGTATTAGGGAAAAATAATACTTATATAACATATATACACTTTGCATAAGTCATATTGAATGTTTATGGGCAGAAACTAGGATGAAACTATTTTTTTATTTAAGTGATGGGTATGTCTTGTAGCTACAGAGATTTATTATTTTTTTTATAAATTGCTGCAGTTAAAATAATTTGTGTAAAGGGAAATATATGGACCTTCTAGCAACTGTGAAGCAACTCTATTGACATTCTAGAGTCTATGTACAACAAAACTACAACAGCAAATTGTTTGCATAGTCCTTTTTTGGTGTTGATGCAGAAGGATAGAGATCTCTGAATTCCCAGCTAGAAGTTTGATTTACTACACAGCAAACAAGTGTTTGAAATCTGTAAATTATATTCCTAACAATAACATTAGACTTACACATTTATTAGTGCAAACATATCTGCATTATTTTCTGAATCAGTATTATTTAAGTTCCTAAATTGATGTCTAGGTCTAAAATTCTGATTAGTCAATGTACCCATCTGTCCAAAATGATTACTTGCTGATTTACAGGTCCATTCACATAGCAAGCATCTCATAAGGAGCACAGTTTAAAAAAAAAAAAAAAAAAAATTATATATATTTTTACTTCAAGGCTACATGAATAAAAGTAAGAAATAAATTAGTAAAAAAAGCAACAAATAAATTAGAACAGACCATATAAAAGATATAGAAATGCTTATAAATGAAAACTGACATTGCTGCAGTCATTTCATTGCTTAACATCGGAATTCAAGCAAGGTCATTTCTGTTTGTCATGTATGCTGATTTAAACATACATGAATCGAAATTCGGGAAGGACACGAAACGTAAGGCCAGAAAATGTAGAATTATTCATTCCTATGTGAGAGAATGCTATTACTAGCTGAATGTATTCAAGGTTAATGTAATAAATGCAGACAGATGTACTTTTAAATCCATAGTGAGATTGTGCTGGCAGACACAGCAAATGGCACGAAGAACTAATTGGATGCAAAACCTAGAATATACAAAGTTACAATAATTAAATGATGCATTTAAAAATTAGATTTTGAAGATCTTGCAGGTTTAAGCAATATAACATCTTAGTCTTTAATATGTCTGCCTACAAAAAGCAGTCAAAATCTACAATGTATGAAGCAAACAAACAAACAAACAAATGGCTAATTGGGTAATAGTTACAAGACCTATTATGGGACAAAATTCAGGAAGAACATTCTATTGATTGGCAATTGCTCCACTATTATAACTTTTCTCTAAAATCATTCTTTGATCATAACTCTAAGAATTTTGTTTTCTAAAATAATGTATCCTAATAAATCAATGACGCTTTAACCCCTTAAGGACCAAACTTCTGGCGTAAAAGAGAATCATGACATGTCATGTGTCCTTAAGGGGTTAAAGGGGCACTCCAGACCCCCTAAGGTACTTTAGCTTACTGAAAAGCCTTATGTGTGAAGAATGTGCCCTCTTTTTTCATGTTGCAAAAAGTGCAGATTTGAATAGAAAATTAAAATTTATAAATCAACCTGGTTACATCCGCTTGGCTTCAAAGCAGACAACAGGTCCTGTAACTTCCTGAATTGGTTAGCTCAATGGAGTTAAACTCAAGAGGCAGCAATTGCTCAAAGCACATATTCTTCTCATTGAGCAGCATTAGGAAGTCTGTGATTGGACATCCACGGTAAATCTGTGTGCGGTAAGAAGGGGAGGGTGTGCTAAAGCTGCATGCAAGAGTTTTTTAGATACAACTCCAATGAAAAAATGCCTAATTAGACACATGCATGCTGCCATTTGGGGTATATCTACTAAACAGATTTACAAAAAAAATGTATTTGGAAAATGAAGTGTCTCTTATGGGTTAGCTTCTTTCCTCACAGAACAGACAAGAAATAGAACTGAAATTGGAATATATATATCACCTACTCTCTATCAGTCAATCTTTTTCTTGTCCTTTGCAGCAGTTGGGAAGGAACCTGCTGTTATAAAATTGACTTTTTTAGTTATATCCTTGTCACTGTCTACCTTAGGTGAAGTTCGAAATGCAGACAGGTTTTCTCACCCTTGCAGATAAACAAAACCCATGGTAACCAGGTAAGAAGCTTTCTGGGCTGTGAATCTGTGCACGGGGGCTCGGCAGGAACAATAACCAGGTACGAGCAAACAGACAAGGGCAAATCCAGGAGAGTAGTCAGGCAAGGATCCATAGGTCAGGGCAGGCAGTGAACAGGCAATAACAAAGATCCAGAAGCAGGGGTCCCAAGTCAAGTCAGTCTTAAGCAACAGGAACAGGATACAATGAACTGACACTTCCCTCAGGGAGAGGCAGTGTTATATAGCTGGATAACGAGCAGCCAATTTGCAAGATGCAACAGGTGGACTTAAAGAGACAGGTAGTAATCAAAGAAGAAGTCCAGACCCCCTAGTGCTGCAGTCAGGTAAACAGGGCTAGAACCGTAAGCTCAGAAGTGGCTCAGAGACTGGAGAGCAGGCTTAGGATACAGAAGGACCCAGGATTCAATTAATTTGCTGCCATAAGTGAAATCCCGGCAGTGTCATCCGGGATGGCTTATGTCAACTCTGTGCAAATTTGTATGCACAATGTGCAATTTATTGGCAGTCAGATAATGCTCTCAGTCAAATGGTGACTCTGCACAAGCCAGAAGAGCGTCACCCAGGTAAGAGGGCAAACCATTATTAAACATTTTGTAATTACCAGGGAACCGTGCCAGGGTACTCAGCAGTATCATAACCACTAGAACAGGCTGTTGTGGTTATGATGCCTGGAGCAACCCTTTAATTATAGTCCTATGGACTGTAATCTCGTTTGAGCAGGGTCCTCTTCAACCTATTGTTCCTGTAAGTTTTTTTGTAATTGTCCTATTTATAGTTACATCCCCAATCTCATAATATTGTAAAGCGCTACGGAATCTGTTGGCACTATATAAATGGAAATAATAATAATAATAATAATAATAATAATTAAAATGCTGGTGCTCAGTGTGTTCAGTTCTACTAGAAAAATCATTGAACTAGGAAAGGACTCGTGAAGTATAATTTAATTATAGTCTGAAAGCAGTCCGATAACTTTTGAAAGTTAAGACTCATGAGCAGCAAATATTGAAAACCCATATACCTGTGGATTTCATCTTTTTATATACTTGTTTGTTTTCCATTAAGTGCATTTACATTGAAATTAATATGATTCCACAGCTCTGCAATCAGTTATGCTATGAAATACTGCAAAGCCTTTCAACTTATTTAGAACCAAATATTACCAACCAAACAACTCATGAAAATGTACTGGAATACTAAAAACATATATGCAGATAATAATTACCTACTTGAATTTGTTTTTCAGTTATATAAACTATTTTAGAAAAAATATTAGTGCCTAAGGAGGGAAATTAAGTAACATCTCTTAAAGGAATAATACTCCAGTGATATTTGGAAAGGGACAAGATAATGCTCCATAATAAGAAATGCATATGTAATATATTATTAGATATGTTTAATAAATGCTTACCTTTATGACTGATACAAGGTAGAGTGTTTAATCTAGATAGGGATCAAGAAAATAATAATAAAGCTATATATAATGTATATATCTTAAAAATATTAAGAAAGCTATAAATCAGTGAGAGTTTTTTTACACAAAACAATGTGTAACAATACACAACAATTGCGCTGACCCCCAGAATTCCCTTACCCATAGGAAAGTATTTATGTGTGCCTGAAAAAAGGTGGCAATCCCATAGAAAATAACAGAATCTAAAAATGGTGGTTCTCATCCACCAGGTAAATAAATGGACAAAAAAAATGATACATTTCTGAAACAAACGGAAAAGGATCACCGCTCTAAAACCCAAACACAAAATGTAGAATATATGTAGATGAGGCAACACACCTAAAATAGTAGGGCTCCCTCTAAGCTCCACAAGTAAGTAAAAACTGCTGATATAACAAAAGAAGAGATAAGGTTGTGCCAAAACAGAATAGACAAAGTATAGTTACAAATATAAAAAAAAATCCAATATATAAAAAAAATATAAATAATAATAATAAGTCGTCCAATAAAACTTGCCAGAAGATATAGCCTCAAATATGTCAGGAATAATTCTTCTAAAACAGTGTCAGATCAGGGTATTCATCCATATGTAAAAACTAATAGTGCAATATATAGATAATACCAGTATAAAAAGTCTAATATAGTCCTACTCACATTATTAAGAGTTTATAACCAGCTTTGATATGAATAGCGTGCAGTGGTACAATCCCCACCTAGGGATACATGATGATATGTTGTTAGGCACATGTTTTGTCAATATGTACACCATAAAAGAAATTTTAAAGAGGCAACAATAGTGCTCATTGTGTTAAAAAAAAAAATAAAATGGCAGGAGAATGAAATAATAAATGGTTACTCACATTTAGTAGAAAAGACAAACTGCTGACTATATAGGGTGTAAGTGGTATAATCCCCACCTTGGATTATTTAGGAGTAGTCCTCACTGGAACATATAATGGATGCCAGGTAGAAAATAGAAGAACAAATAAAAAAGTAAAATGGCACACTCACAAATGGGAGTAGCCAAAATACCTTTATTAAAACAATATAAAATATCCACCAACAAGGCTTCAAGTGGACATAAAAAGATTTTATTTGTTCTTTTATTTTTTGAGAAAAGTCCCATAGAGGACTGAAACGACATAACATTTTCTGGTGTATAATTGCACAAATCTATGACTTTTTCTATGTACACAAAAGGCCTATTTCTCTCAAATATTGTTTACAAATCTGTCTAAATCTGTGTTAGTGAGCACTTCTCCTTTGCCGAGATAATCCATCCACCTCACAGGTGTGGCATACCAAGATGCTGATTAGAAAGCATGATTATTGCAAAGGTGTGCCGTAGGCAGGCCACAATAAAAGGTCACTCTAAAATGTGCAGTTTTATCACACAGCACAATGCCACAGATGTCGCAAGTTTTGAGGGAGCGTGCAATTGGCATGCTGACTGCAGGGATGTCCACCAGACCATGAATTGAATGTTAATTTCTTTACCATAAGCCGTCTCCAAAGACATTTTAGAGAATTTGGCAGTTCATCCAACCGGCCTCACAACCACAGACAAGGTGTAACTACACCAGCCCAGGACCTCCACATCCAGCATCTTCACCTCCAAGATCATCTGAGACCAGCCACTCAGACAGCTGCTACAACAATCGGTTTGCATAACCAAAGAATTTCTGCACAAAGTGTCAGAAACGGTCTCAGGGAAGCTGATCTGCAGTTTCTCGTCGGAACCAACTTGAGTGGACAAATGCTCACATTTTATGGCATCTGGCACTTTGAAGTGGTTTTCTCTTCACGGATTAAATCCTGGTTTTCTGGATCAGGCGAGTGGAGGACATTCAGGGTGCAGAGGCGCTCCATGCCTCCCTGACGGGTAGGGAAACCAAACATGTGCAAGCGTAGCAACCATGGTTTATGTATGTTTCCCGATGCCCACGGAATGGGGGGGACCCTGGGGCCGGGGGCGGTGCACGGGCTCCGACCCCCCCTTAGCATGGACCATACACTGTCCCCTCCTAACCTTATCTTTCCTTCTTCTCCTCCTATCTCCCTCTCCTCCCTCCCATACCTGCCCCCTCTCCTTTCACACTCATACCCTGACTAGGAAAGATTGAGGAAAACCTGACATAAAGAAGGGAAGACTACCTCCCACCAAAAATGCGTCACATCATATATTTGATGCAACACATATACAACCCACCCACCAGAACCCTCCCACCACCAGTGGGCACATAACATACACACACATAACACACAGACTGTAGAATGCAGCAGGGAAGATACCTACAAGCCCTGAAACACCACATTTGACCACCCTAGATACCACTTAAACAACTCCCAAATAAAGGCAACAGCCGCTTCCCCATTAGACCGAATAAAAGGGAACACGCACCGAATCGGAACATAATAAATTAAGGGGGACAACAAAACGCTAGGCATTAGCAACGCAGGCTCCGAATGTTTCAGGGTACAGTCCCCCTGGGTTAAATAGAGTGCACTGGGCAGGGCCAGGTATGTTGCATAGGAAATAGACAGGATTTAAGTCCAGAGCCATAGGATGCAAGGCCAGAGTCACATGATGCAATGCCTATACTGCAACAGGAAAAATGAAACAATGATTTGGCCCGGAAGGAATGGTGAGGCCAGACTATAAAGGGTCTGACCTCACAAAGGCCAGCTGAAGTGTTAATATCCCTAGATGTAGGGAATAGCACCAAACAGTGGTGATCAATGGTACTTCACAAGGGGAAATCAGCCAAGGAGTGAACCGGAAACCGTAACAATCCCGCCCCTCCCCCCCCTCCATTCAGGAGCGACTCCAGGTGCTCAAAACCCCCAGGTCCTTCCACAGGTGACAGCAGAATACTAGGATCACCAAACCAGTAGAAGAAAGAACAAGGAGGAGAGAATTTCTCTCCAGGATACAAGAGAGCATCAGAGGTCGTACTAGAAGTGGCGGTATTATGGATACCCACCTGGATACCACCTGGGGCACAACCTTTGATGTTGGTATGAGTAGGGTGTCTTCATGCCCCAGCTGATGCTGGAATGCCACAACATCAGGTGTGTTCACTTCTTCATACACATAGAAACAGGAAGGCTTAGTAGCTCCAATACTTGATATTGGATCAGAAGCAATGTCAAATTTCAGCAGTAATGAGGACTCCTGACAGTCGGTCTTCTCAGAGTGGGAAACTGTTGTTTTGGTCTTTCCTGCCATCCCTGGAGAAGGACTGGAGTCATGAGCAGGTCTTTCTATGAATGGAAAAAAAACTTTGCCACAGGGGGAGTATCAAGAACTAGATGGACCAAGCCATGGGGTACAGACAGGGGTTCTGTTTCTTGATTATGCACATTCTCAGATGCACACCTAGGGGTTTTCATAAGGTCTTCTTTGGATATGGGAAGACAAATGGAGTACACTGAAGTAGGATGCAACAGAGGGGCTTCTACTGTGAATGACACTGGAGTCAGATTCTCAGGTGAGTTTGCCTCCTCTTCGCTTCTGTGGGGGCGAAGCTGTATCGACCCTAGGTATAGGTGAATAGACTTTGCCACAAAAAGATGGTGGTTCAGGAACATGGTATGTCTCTGATAATGAGGCAGTATTTTCAAACTGTGTCTCTGTGTATTCCTCAGAATCAGACAGAATTCCTCCAATGCTGCCATATATTGAGCACCAAGAAGATAAAAGACATAGTCCATTTGGTAATCACCAGTACTGTATGCCTCCTCAACAGATTCTTCTGCAGGCAGGAAGGCATTCATCTTTTGTTTCCATGAGAAGCACATCCAGTATTACAGTCAGGAAGATCTACAAACCAGTCCCCCAAAACAGAGGAATCCCCGTCAGAGTCAGGAGGACATGAAGTGTTCTCAACAGTGTGGAGACTTTGCAATTCGGGGGAACAGAGGAGAAACTGCAGGATCAGAAATAAGATAGTCAGTACTTAACAATTCTAAGGTAGGAATTTCATCATCACCAGAAACAATTGGATTCTTCCTTTCCTGCAATAGGTCAATGAGATCAGGCAAGGCTGGTTACAAAGTAAGATAATTAGAATGCATTACTCTAAACTGTTTTTTTCAGGTAAGTTTTTATGTGAAAACTGAGGATTCCATACACCTGACTTATAATTGGAGATTTCCCTAGCAACCCTTCAAAAGCAGGTATCAGTGAGGAAAATAGGGTCACTACCAGCAATGCTATTCATTGTGCTCACAGACATGTTCTTTGCAGGTTCCCAATTTTGGGGGCCAGATCAGGCCTGATCATTATGTCAGGGTCTGTCAGGGTAGGAAGGGGTGTTGACCTATGACAGCAAATCCAGTCAAGAACAGGAACCCAATATGCAGAGAAAATAACTGACAACCACAAGGAATTAATGCAGAAATGTATATTATAAGAAGTAAATAAATATGATACAAGGTAACCAAAGAACAAAATACACCATTAATACAGTGAACACATAAATCATACAGTAGACCCAGGTCTAGCACAGGAGATGTGGGCTGTGTTTTAGAGTACAGTCATTCTGGGTTAAATAGAGTACGATGGCCAGGATTCAAGTCCAGAGCCACAGGATGCACAGTCAGGGTCACAAGGTACAGAGATACAGGATTCAAGGTCAGAGCCACAGGACACAGAGCCAAAGGATGCAATGCCTATACTACAACAGGAAAAATGAAATGATCTGGCCTTAAATGGGGCATAACAAGGGCCAGCTGAAGTGCTAATGTTCCTAGATGTAGGTAATAGCAGCAAACAGGGCGAGTGGTGATCAATGTTACTGCACAAGAGGATATAACCTAAGGAGTGAACTGGAAACTGTGACACACACCTACATTCACCAACACGTACTATATACAAAACCATGCTTACATTTAAACAATGGTAGTTTAGTAGATAAGTCCTAAAAAGTGCAAAACACAAAACTATGGTGCAATACCCTTTATTTTCCCCAAAATACCATTTATACATACAAATAAGAAGACCCCAATGTAGTGTACTCACAGACAGCTACGGGATATGGTGGCATATAGCTGAAACTAATTCTAAAACAGCTCTTACTGAACACCAAAGATGAGAAATCCTTCACTTTCCTCGGTTGGACACCTAACCGGGTGGAGATCTGATACAGAGTTTCACTGTACTCAAAAGCGGTTCAGAAAGCAAAGTCCAGAAAACAGCAAAAACTGTGATCATTCCCTGCCTGCTCCTACGTGTTTTGTGAGACTGTTCTCACTTCCTCAGGGAGTTAGAACTTAGTCTCTCTGTGTCCATGGGGGAAGGATAGGTTAATGATAAGCAGACTGGAGAACTGTAAACTGCTGCTCTACTTATGAACTTCTTCAGTCTTTTGTACATTCAAACAACAATCACTGCACAGTGCTAAACACAACTCTGCACTGATGGGCAAATTGTAGATACCCAGCAAGCAAAGCATTGTGGGAGTTTGATGACAGATGGGGATTTACGTTTTGGCCTCTTTGCGATAGGAAGGCCCAAAAAAATTATTGCACTGGTGTCTTCTTTACTTTAGGTTAGCCACGGACTCAAGCAGCTGCTCAAGCACTACAGATCACTATTTTACTTACCTATCTCACTGCTTTGGCAGCAGGTGGGGCTTTGACTATCTGCTCTGTCAATTAAATTTCTGCTCACTATGCAAGGACTTTTGTGCCTTGTAAAATACATGCCCATAAATACAATGTGTAACAGACCGCCTGGCACAGCGACCGGGTATCTCCATCAATCGATGCTCCTAGTGCTTACCGAGGGCTCCAAGCACTCCACCCGACACAATAAGCACTGTAGACTCCACGAACTGCCGCAGCTTGGTTGGGATCTCGCCATCCTCTACCCACCCTGGACCCAAGACCAGGATCCAGCACCCAGTGGGCAGATCTCTCCTACTCCAGAGAGCGTAGCAGGAACATCTCTTATACTGTTCCTGCTACTGATTATACTCATGGGGAGTATAGTCATTATAGCAATCGCCAGAGTGTAGTTCTCCAATCCCCAAAACAGGAGCCAAGACTTCATGAAGGGGTAAAAGCAGTCTGTTTAAAGGAAGCCACAGCTGGCCTTTTATACAAGTTTCCCAACAAGGTTGACACCCAGGTGGACCTTGTTGGGCACAGGGACACAAAGGGAATAAACCAATAAGAACAATAATTAACTGTATGACACTCCCATAACACACATACAATCCCCTCCCCTCTGCCTGATAGAATTAAGGAAGATAATACATTAACTTAATTATCCCCAGACAGAAGAAACACATGTTTTACCAAGTCCAATAAGTACCCCAAAATACAACATATGGTGAACAACATATCCAGAAATCACCCAGATCAGAGCAGGGGTTCAGGAAATTCCTGGAAGTCTCTTTTTGACCGACCCAAAACAGTTCCAGAGAATTAGGCTGTTTCAAACAGTCAAAGTACCGTTCAAATTACCAAACAAAATGGTGAATGCACATAGTCAATGTGTGTCCCTTGTTTGTGGGCTTCGACTCACCAAACGCTGTTCGAATCCTGTTCGAATTGTCAAAGTTCCATGGAAGGTAACTTTTCAGCCGTGGTCATGCCATCGCGTGTCCGATTTGAGTTCCATGAACTTGACGACAAAACACAGCTGAACACGTGTTTAAATGTCAAATGGCGGCCACTTCGACACTCTGACTACTTCGACTGTATATTATATATTATTATATTTTGCTAATAAATTAATTTGTGATGAACACATTATATTTGTATGGATGTTAAAATTATATACATGGCGTATGTGCGACATAAAGAGGATGAAGCTGTCTAGGAGCAGCCTGATTCTTTGTGTAAACACATGGTTAATTTAGATATGAGTGGAAGGTGGGATTGTAGAAAACACTTTAGATATATTCAGGGCAGTTGCAGGTAGTTTTACATTATATTTTGTATCTTTTTATTTTGTCCTTGACCTTAGGAGGACATGTTGAATAGATCCCTTCCCCGAGCTTTGTAATCAGTATAACAAAGGTTGTCATTTATGTTTAGAGGTATAGGTTTTGCTTCAAGCACCACATAGAAAACAATAAGTTCTATTATCCTAGACAATCTTTAAAGGAACACTAAAGTGTTAGGAATACAAAGCTGTGTATATACTATAGTGTCCCTCTGCTCTCCCCCCCAACCCAATTTCAGCACCAGCGCTGAAGTCCCTTGGCACTGGCTCCATCTCCACATTTTCCGTTGTCAGCACTTAGGGAGAACCAGAAGCTAATTCACAGTGAGCATCAAGCACGCATCAGGTCTTACCCATAGAAAAGCACTGAATCAATGCTTTCCTATGGGTATTTGAAGACCCTGGATATCCTCATTCAAAGCGAGCAGATGTCTGGTGTTATTTCACGCAGTTAAACTCTCTGAACTAAAAGGAAGTCCTCTATTGGCTGTCTGGCAGGCAGCCACTAGAGGCAGTCTTGAAGCGGCACTGTCATGCCACTGACTGATAGGCAGCCAGTCAGACCACTGCATTGCCCCTTACATCATATGCCAGAGAGTTTTAATGGAATCTTAGAGAGATGTGGAGTGGTATTGCTTAACCCTTACATGTCATCTGAAATTGTATGACATTCTTAAGGATGAGAAAAAGTCAAGAAAAAATGGTAAAACTCTGATGCTAAAGCTAGTTGATAATTTTCAACAGTTTTTTTTTAATTTATAAAAAATATGCGTTTTAAACATAAATAAATAAAAAAAATTATGAATATGCATGAGATTTTATTTTGGTTGTTTTGTTTTTTGCAGTTTTTTAAGCATTTTACCATCTGTAAGTTTTCTTTTTTTGGTGGACCCTCATATACCCATTGGGTCCCTCACCTCAGTTACCTATTTGCACTCAATAGGCCGATCCTGAGCCAATTGGGAGATGGGGTACCCACTTACGGTAATGTCTCCACACAGCTGGGCATTCAGAGTGTGGATGTGGGGTCACGCTGGGAACATGGTTATATCAGATTTTAAAGCCAAAACATAAGTCATCTACTCAGGATGCATTGTTTTAAATTATTTTATACATAAGTGATTTTATACGATGGTAGTAAAAAAGCATTTTAGGAAGTAAACACCTAAGTAAGTGACATATATAATTCAGCCAACCAGAGCAAATCGACATGGGTGGCAATTTTTTTATACATCTTTTACAAAATATAGGATGCTAATATATTTTACCTTAAAGTAAAACTCCTTAAGAGCAGATAACTTTCTATCTTCATATCTGTATTGTCCATGTCAACATATAATCTCTGACATATTTTGCTTTACCAACACTCCAGAGTCCAGAGTTACCAAATGAAGAGTGTCTGTCTCTTTATCAAATTGTTATGAGGACATAGACTGCTATTGACCCGTAACAGTTAAATATGCATAAATATTTGAAATAGAAAATGTAATATGCATGAAAGATGTTCAGGAGGCTTCAATACTTAGTTATTAATTTGTTTTATATATCACCTTTCACTCTAGACTTCACAGCGTACATACATACCTATTAAATTAGCCTTTAGAGCTAAGCTATTATCCATACTGTTTATTAGTCCATTATTGTTGGAAGGGACAAGCTAAAATGGAATGGAAATTAGTGCTAGAATGGCCTTATGTTTAACAGTCTGAAAACACTCTCTCTCGTTGTTAGTTTTCAATTTCAGAATTTATATTGAATTTTAAAGATTCACATTTTGCATTATGCACTCACCATATAGGCATACAATATGAATACGCACATTTTTATAGTGGTGATATAATCCATAAAAATTCAAATTATACAAAAAAATCACACTTTGTTTATTTAGTCCAAGCTAGCTTTCCACTGCCTATAAGTTTCACAGCCTCTCTACACACTTCCTGTAATGAGTGGACAAAGTTTTAAACTGCCTTTACCGCGCATGCGCATTCGGTTCCACTCAGGAGCTGACGTCGATGGAGGAGGAGAGGTCACCAGTGCCGAGGGAGCCCGGCGCTGGATTAAGGTAAGCAAATAAATGGTTAATTAGCTATTTATTCGCCGCGGAACAGGGCCATAGTAACTGTTTAGGTGACTAGGGCTATATAGCGTTAGGAATTTAAAGGTTTAAAGTTCATA